>NC_055957.1:11500941-11515941 GCF_018492685.1 Alosa sapidissima | reverse complement strand
ACACACACACACACACACACACAGATACTTACACTTTAGCTAAATCTCTGCCAGCATACACCAACATCCACACTTTGTTGGAGTTAGATCCTTGTTCCTGGTATGTTTGTTGTCAGCATGTAGCTGAGATGTCTCTGCTGAGCATCCTCTTCCTGGTTAATCCATCACCTTTATGTGGCTCTCTACTCTCATTATGTCCCAGCACCCACGCCTGTAGGCTCCTGGAGTCCTGGGCGCTTGTTTCCAGACGGGCAGTGTTCAGACAGCCCACCCAGGCCCCCATCTGCCAGGCCTGAATACTAATACCTTCCAGCTTCCTGGGGTACATATTGAGCGAGGAGACAGTGTGAACTGGCTGGGCCAGTAGCAGTATTTCACCTGGGTTCCAAATAGTAATTGATTTCCTGCTTGCTGGTGCCTGTCTGGTGTGGTGTTATACAACTCTAATTATCTCCAGGCCAAGGCCTCATAACTTTAATCTAGAGGAGCTGATACATAGCAGGGGCAGGGGGGCAGACTCCTGTACCAGACCCAACCTCCTGTGTCTCAGCACAGAACAGAACCCCATATCCTGCTCAGGAGCTCCTCTGTGCTCATAGGTGACATGAAATCATAATTCCGATTTGATCCAGAAAAATATATAGCAGATGGCTGGATGAGGAAGTCATGGTGCATTGGTGTGAACGTGACCCCATCCTAAACTTCAGCAGTGCA
Organism: Alosa sapidissima; assembly: GCF_018492685.1. Lineage (NCBI taxonomy): Eukaryota > Metazoa > Chordata > Actinopteri > Clupeiformes > Clupeidae > Alosa > Alosa sapidissima. The sequence goes on along the minus strand of NC_055957.1, from coordinate 11,515,227 downwards.
ACACAACTATCGATAGGTAAGCTTCAATAAACATTTCTCTCTCTCACTTCAGCTTTTAGAGGTCATAAATATTACTAAGTGCTCTGAGGTATGCTGATGGATGCGACATGGCTTAGATAAGCCCCTACTGCCCAGAATACTACTAGTGAGCAAGCCTTATGTATTTCTGCACTTAGCCTATGTAGGGGTGAGCCAGTGAACAGGACTGAAGGCGTGTCATTACAAAGGTTAATAATTTGTTTGTCATAAGTCATACATCGCTTACTGAATTAAAAAAAGAATCCTCAGTGTGAGGATTTACTTCATCAGGCGTTATATTTCCATTGATTGTGTGACTTCTTCTCCATCCTCGGGCTCTGTTTGTTTGAGGGCTCTCGTGGCTGAACTCTGTGGGGAGTTCCTGGGTAAAACGCAGCTGAGGATTAAGTAGCTCCAGGATGCCACCTTCTCTCACCTCAGCGAAGTTTCGCGTCACTTTGGCTCTATGCTCTCACTGGCTTGCTAATCAGCAGCTTAAAGCTGGAAGCGCGCAGTTCAGTAAAGTCGAGTTAATTGAGTCGTCTGCATGCTGAATAATGCATGGGCCTCGCCAGAGCACCTGATTAACATGAGGATGGGAGCTCCCCGAAGAAGTGCTCAGCCAATCAGCACTCTTCCTCTGCCGCTCGCTTGCCTCCACACGCTGCTGCTGAGAGAGCTCAGAAGGGCCGGGTCATGTGTGTGTGTGAAGAACATGTCCGTGTTGTCTCTCTCCCTCATTCATACTCACACAGGGAATTAGACACACACACACACACACACACACACACACACACACACACACACAGTACAGTTAGGAATGAGGGCTCTATTCACATTATGCAAATCCAAAAGAATTAGAGACACAAAATGTTGGCAATCATTCTCCTTTGTTTCTGCCCCACCTCTTGTTTGGTTGAAGGGTTTAATTCAGACAGTTAAATCAACAGCCATTGAAATATTAGTCCCAGTCTGTAGTCTTACAACGAAAAGGTCAGCTGTTGAGATGCCTCTACTGATAGAACTTACATGTCAGCACTGATTATTTTAATTAGTTGGAGAGCTTCCTAGACATTGGCAAATGAAGTAAAGAGAACGCTCTCTTTTATGTTTAATCAGCCACTAAGTGCACCGTCAAGCAACAAATCCACACACTCACGATAGAGCAGAGGGCATATTACTCACAATGACAGTAAACACGAGCAGATTCATCCTGACACACACACACACACACACAAATACAAATACACACACACACACACACAGAAGCAGACACTCTGGGAATCTTCACCCATTCCTGTCGGGGGTCGTCTTGTGGGTCCCAAGCGGCAGTCTTGGCTACCATGAGAAGCTAAGAGGAGTGGAGTGTCCAGTCACAGCCTTCCCCTCTGGGCTGCCCAGAACCAGCAGCCCATCCCCACTCATCACTGCCCCACACATCACAGCAGCCCGGTTACCAGGGAAATGGGTCAGACGGGATGCGTTCCGCTCCGCTCCTCGCTTCTACTCCAGAGCATCCCACCGCTCTCACACGCACGCAGGCAGCTCAGTCCACTAGAGAGCGGAGACCTACAGGCGGAGGCATTACACATAATCACATAATCCATTTTGTAAGTGTATTGTGTAGGAAACAAACAAACAAAAAAGTAGAGAGAAGTAGAAGTGGTCAGGCTTGTTTCAGTTTGCTAATTGTTTTGCTAATGGTTGTTCCCAGTGCGTAATGTGCAGCATGAGTAGTGAATTATTTAAATGATGTGCTTGTTGTGATGGGGAAAATGTATTTGAAGAGATGACTCATAGCAGTGGAAAAAGGAGAATGTTAAATATTGATTTCTAAAAACAGAATGCCTTTTTTGTTGTTTGTGCCGTGATATGTTTCTTGTTTTTGGCACACTTGCATGCCCAAATGGTATATGAGTACCACTAGGGTCCAATTAATAATAAAAGTACTGTAGAAAAAAAATGGATGATTTGGAACAGGGATTCTGATTGTAATATCCTCTTCCCACGCAGCATAATCTAAAACTAATCTAGGCTAATCTATTGCCTCAGGCCCATCATATTGAGAATCTGCCTCTGCTTTTTAGTGCTTTTGCAGCGTGATTGCATCAAGCTCGAGTCTCTTATTTTCTCATGAACACTTGTCAAGGCTGGGAAGACATACTGTACCTTATACTGCTGATGTGGAGATAAAGAAAACTTATTAAACGCTTAACTTCGTTGGAGTAGAACATTCTGGAACCTTATCTAAAATTGTGGGAAACATCCACAGGGCCATGCTCTCCCATTTCTGGCCTTGCTCTTCATTCCATGCTGTGGCAAGGTTGTTACTTCTCTTAGAAAATGGACAGACTTTGTCATTAGCGACTCTCGCCTACAGGAATAAATAATATGCCATCAGCATGGGCCATGGTTCACGCTTTTCATACACAGGAGCTGGAGAATCAGCCGGGGAGAATGGAAAGCATTTTTTATTGACCATCTGATGACAAGCTGTAGATGTGACGCACACAGGCCATTATAGATAATTAGCCATTTGGAGCCTCTGATAGCTCTTTCTTTACAGCTAGCAGCATCCAGGTGCATCAGCAGTACAGCATAAGAAGTTACCTGAAGTGGGGGAAAATCTTAAAGTCCTGTCGAATTGATCTGTCTGAGTCTGTCTGCACTTGTGTCCTCCTGGGGATGTTTTGATGGAAGTCAGGGCCGCTGTAGGAGTGGGACTACAGGGCACAGAGACTGGATGAGAGGACTCAGCTAGCATGGCCGCTAAGCTCTCGGCGGTCTCATCTCCCGTGGTTTTGGAGCGGGCCACTGAGCACAAGGTAGTTCTTGTGCTGAAAGAACTTCCACTTGTGCTATGAAATAGCAGTATTAAGGAGGGTGCAGCAATTATCATGATGGCTACAAAATATCAAAACGTTATTTCTTTCTTTCTTTCTTTAAAGGCTTAAAGTGTGTCCAGACTGCACTATTAGCACCGATTTTGAAGTTGCAGACAAATTTTGAATTTGGATTTGAATTTTTTCCCATGTTGTCACTTCTAGGTAATAGTATTTTGAGCCTGGTAAAGTAGTTTCTTACATGTATGATTGTCCAAAAAATAACAGTATAGCTATTTAATGATTGTGTGTCTACCTCAGTAAGGGATAATTTCCATCTGTTTAATTTTGAAATTACAAACTGATCTAAAGCCCTGTGGTAGAATGGAATTCACATTTAAACAGAAGCTGTATCCACCACAAATGCTGGGTCACTGGGTGTCATTCCTTTTGCGTGTGCTTTTTTGATAAAACATAATTTGTTGTGGATTTCTCCTTGTGAAAGACTGTGTTATATACCCATGTCAGCAAACAGTTTAGTATGAACACACAATATGAACAAACTCTCAGATGATCCAAGGTGCATAGTACTATTTTGTCCACCCCGAGTGCTATGCTCCATATGTTTGTTTTTCTGCACTGAGAAGAAGTCAGTCTTGCCCTAGAGGTGATGAGTACCCTTCAGACAGGCCTGAGATGCAGATATGTCCCTGCAGCTGTCAACTTGAGGTCGCTTGGAAAAGTCACGAGGTGTCATGTGTAATGTCCGCCAAAAAAATCAATTCATACTCCACATTCCATAAAAGATGGGGGCAGTATACCTCCAGAAAGTGAGTTGGTCTACCCTAGAGTAACAATCAAGAAACATCTATTGCAGTTTGGCTGGCAGTTATGTTGCCCGCATGCCGCCTACCATGGCCGGAACTGGTATTATGACACCTGTCGGGCTGTGGCTAGTAATTTAGCATGCTAATTCAGGTTGATATCTCTGCAGCACTATATCTTGTCATTTTATGATGTCATTTATTTTAAATTTATTTTAAAACCCCTATTTCTTCTCATTCTTTTGATGCGTGTAGCTCATTTTTTTGGATATTTTCACCTCAATTCTTACACAGGTCACCTTTAAAGTAGCATGATTTGGGCGCCTAATTGCTGCCCAATTCATTACTAACCGATGAAAAGGGTCATGCTCCTACCCACTACAACAGCATTACATGGTACAATTCCAGGCATCCCAGACATGCACCGGCAATATTAGAGACTCCATTCCCTTTATTGTCAGTGTGGCGACAGTCGAAGCCACCATTTTAAGGTATAAGAACTGCATTGTATTGCTATCCTATGTCCTATGTATGTATAATCCTATGTAGTGCTGTGGGTCACCACCTCTGTGTGTGTGTGTGTGTGTGTGTGTGTGTGTGTGTGTGTTTATGTGCTAACTTGAGTGTCTGTGTAAATTATTGTATGTGACTGTATATTGTGAATGTTAAAGTTAAGATGAGGTAAAGCTCCAGTGGAAATCAGTCTGTACATGTGCGTAATGTGTGTTCAGTCTTTCATGTATTCTTTTCTGTGTCTGTGTCTGTGTCTGTGTGTGTTTGGCCACAAAGATGCCCGCGCCTGCCCCACTGGTGAGTTCCAGTGCCACAATCGCAGGTGCCTGGCGCTGCCCTACGTGTGTGACGGGGACGACGACTGCGGCGATGGCAGCGACGAGGCCAAGTGTGCACCACCCACCTGCGGCCCGCACGAGTTCCGCTGCAACAGCTCCGAGTGTGTGCCGCAGCCCTGGAGCTGCGACGGTGACCCCGACTGCTCCGACGGCTCCGACGAGTGGCCCCAGCGCTGCGGAGCTGCAGGAGGGGGAAAAGGAGGAGGGGCGGAGGGGGGGGGGCGACCCCCCGCACCCCCACCAGCCCGCAAGCTAGAGTGCTCGCCTGGAGAGTTCCGCTGCGGCAGTGGCGAGTGCATCCGGCCAGCCTGGAGATGCGACAGAGACCCCGACTGCAAGGACAAGTCGGACGAGGCAGACTGCCGTGAGTGGAGCTCGTCTGTTTGTGCGTCTCCTGTCAGGTTCTGTTTTCGTGAGGTGTATCGCTGTGGACAAGAATGTTACATGCGTTTGCTTAGTTGGGCTTAGGTGGTTATGAGTTCTGGTAGTTTTGGTTGCACCCTATATGGCCTGGCTCACCTGAATAGGTCAGTTGCGATTCACTTTTACACAGACCCTGTTTGTTTTTTCAACTGACCGCACCATTCAGCTCAATAATATCCCCTTGTGATTTTGAGGGTTAAGTACAGAGAGATATAGCCTGGAAAATCCAGACCCTGATAATCTAGAAAGATTAAGGGTCTGGCAAAGAACAATGTAATGGCCCAACTCAGCATGAGCAGCAACAAGCATGCTTTTAAAAATCTCACTGCACGCAATTGGATAACACTAGACCATGATTACTAATGAGTATGATTACTCATACTCATACTTCGATAACACTATGACCAATGTGTACTGTCCTCCAACGTTGCAGCGCTGTCTTCATCAGTTTAGCTGGTTTCCCGGAATGTTGGGGTAAAAGTAACGTGCATCATTGCTCTTTGCCAGAGTGTCTCGCAGAGACAATACCATTGTGCTCTCGCGAGAACTCTGGATTTCCAGGGTAAGAGAGATATTGACATGGCAAATAAATGCAGTCAAAATGAAGCCATGCACTTATATGGATTCTGCCCCTAGCTTTTCAATATAATTGGAGGTACTTAGACTTATAATTAAAGGCACTTAGAGTTCTCAGAGCTCTCACCTCTGTGGTATTTCTCTGTGGGCTTTGTTTTACGTGGGTAGTGGACAGAATAATTGCGCAGCTGCTGATTTTTTTACACCAGCCAGATCAGGGCTTCTAGGGCTGCCTACCCAATCAGCAAGCAGTCAATTTACATTTCAACTTCAAAGCAGCTTTATCCACATTTGTAGTAGTATATTACAGTACTGACTAAAAACATGGAAATCCGTTATCAGCTTTGGGCTGGATTGTAATACATTTGTGTGAACCTACAGACACCAATACTTTAATACAGCAATATATTCTTGAAGTATTTTGGTGCAGATTAAGGAGCTGAAGTATGTCTGTGTGCACAACATTGGTCCCAGCCAGGCTGGATCACTGTAATGAGAAGCAGACAAACAGGACAGCAGTCTTGCTCGTGCAGACAGGTGAAATTCTCCCTGCGCTGCGGAGACAGCTGCCTTCCAGTCCCAGTCCCACGCCATGGCTGTGTCAGCCCATAGGCCCTGCATTAGCTTTCTGGGCACGCTAGCATGCCAGGTGGAACATTCTCCTTGGTTATACACTCCCACACGTACACATTTATAGATACAATCTATGAATAATAACACCCCTGTAGATTTCCGCTTAAATCTGGCGAGGCAGTGTGTGTGTGTGTGTGTATGTGTGTGTATGTATGTGTGTGTGTGTGTGTGTGTGTGTGTGTGTGTGTGTGTGTGTGTGTGAGTGTGTGTGAGTGTGTGTGTGTGTGTGTGTGTGTGTGAGTGTGTATGTGTGTGAGTGTGTGTGTGTGTGAGTGTGTGTGTGTGTGTGAGTGTGTGTGTGTGTGAGTGTGTGTGTGTGTGTGTGTGCTTTTCCCTGGGTAAAGCGTGTGTGGTAAACAACAGTTTTCACATAAAACCCTGCGGCGGCCTGTGGGGCTCTGGTGGGGAAATAGTCCCTGACCTAGAGAGCTCCTGATTTTAATTATGATGCCATCACATGGTGACATCACATCACCTTCCACAGCAGCCGGCTCTCAACGCACCGCTAGCATCGGGGCTGCCCTCTCCCCCCGAGCGCCTGGAGAAGATGGCCGGTCTGATTTGTGACCCCTTTTGTCGAGCCCGCACATGCCCTTAATTCTCCGCACATAAGACCAGCCTGTCCCCACCTACCCCTCTCCTTCTCCTCCTCCTCCACCTCTTCCTCCTCCTCCTCCTCCTCCACCTCTCCTTCTTCTCTTCCTCCACCTCTTCCTCCTCCTCCTTTTCCAATCCCTCTTTCTCTTCACATCCAGCATCACAGCTGTCCAAAGGTCTATTCGGATGTCACTCCAGAGGGGAGGTGTGAGTGTATGTGTGTGTGTGTGTGTGGGGGGGGGGGGGGGGGGGGGGGGGAGGTGGGATGGTAGGCGGGGGGGATCTTTGCCAGCGCTGCACACAGGCGACCACAGGTTGCTAGGCAACCGGCGCGTGTCCTTGAGCTGCGAGTAGCCCTTGACTGCGGGCGGCTGCTGAGCTCAGCAGGACTCCGACTGATCATGGCGCTGTGATAGCCCTGGCCTTCGAGCCCTCAGCCACCCTCCGCACTCTTCATCTGGTGATTATTCACAATCACCACATCAGCATATTCATCAGAAGGACACTGTAATGTGAGCTACCGTGACAAGAGCGCCAGAACAACAAAGCAGTCACCATCACTTCAGTATCTGTGTAAATCTGGCTCCCATGATCGGTCAGACAAGACCCTTCGTTGTTTTTCTCCGAGTCTGCCGGTTTTACTGTGACTTTAACCCCCTGTGTGAATGTATGACTTCCAGTTGAGATTCTGACAAACAGCCTCAGTTGAATCTCCCCGCACATCAAAGTAAGTGCTCCTTTGTTAAGAGTGTGCGATAGAGCTGGTAATCTGATGGGAGATGTGCGATTGCTCTGGGGCTGAGAGGCGCGAGCAGTGGGTGGTGTAATCTCCTCCACTCCTCTCTGCCTCTTTATGGTCAGCAACACCACCACGGATGCCCTTAAACACACACACACACATACTCACACACACAAACACACACAGATAAAATTAAATCATATTTCCAGCTTTTACAGAATATTTTTTTCTCCAACCACCTGATAGGGACCGAGGGGAACAATAATGTGAAAATTCTGCCTGTGTGTGACAGTGCTTGAGTGTCTATGTGTTTGTATCTTGGTATGTGTGTGTGTGTGTGCATGTGCTTGTAATGTATGTGTGTGTTAATGTGTATTTTCTGTAAATACATATGTGTTTGTACTTATGGAGATGAGACATTAAATTGTTGATGAAAAGACAGTTTTGATGACAAAAATATAACTATGAATCTATTTTGTGTAATTTTTGTGTGATTTTATTTTTAACCATGCAAGAAAACCGTTGTGTGGGGGCTGCCTCCAGCTCAGATATTCTTCAGCTGCATCTCTATTTTTACACCTGTCAGCACAGAACTGCAGTCTTACAGCAGAGCAGACTTTCTGCAATCCTATTGTAGCATACCCTCGATTTGAAAAGCCTCTTTGATCATTTTCCTTATTTGAGACAGTAGTGCCTCAACATACCATCAGAGCGCATTGGAACCCTTATTTTCCTCTGTTGCGTCAAATTCATTGCATTTATTGAACAGAGAAGGGAGATTGAAGGGAAGTTGGAGGAAGGAATGACCATTGGAGGAGATGGACTTAACCTGGCGGACAGTGTGAGGGTTGCTTTGGTGATGTGATGTGTGTAAATGGCGGTGGAACTCCTGTGTCTGACTGTGTGTGTGTGTGTGTGTGTGTGTGTGTGTGTGTGTGTGTGTGTGTGTGTGTGTGTGTGTGGTGTGGTGTGTGTGTGTGTGTGTGTGTGTGTGTGTGTGTGTGCCTTGCAGCGGTGCTAACGTGTCGGCCCGATGAGTTCCAGTGTGGAGATGGCTCATGCATCCACGGTACCAAACAGTGCAACAAGGTGCACGACTGTCCTGACCACAGCGACGAGGCTGGCTGTGTCAATGGTAATTGTGTGTGTGTGTGTGTGTGTGTAGGTGTGTGTGTTTGTGTGTGTGTGTGTGTGTTACCTTGTACCTCTTTATTCTCTATGCACATCTACATGCACACTGTGTGTGTTTGTGTGCCATTCTATGTTTGTGGGTTATTGTGTGTACGTGTGTGTATATGTATGTCACTGTGTGGGTTACACACACTAGACAGTTAATTACCAGATAAAGGATTATTGGATTAATTTCCACTTGGAGAAAATTCAGGTTTATCTTCAAGCCCCATAGATACATCAGATGAAATAGTAATTAGAAAAAAAATCAAACAGGAATTTGCCCTTCCTGACTCCTGCCTGTGTCCTCTGTGTCTGTCCGCCTCTCCTCCTGGTCTTGGCTAATGTTGGTGTTCACATTTCTCCACTGTTCATCCTGCAGCGACCAAATGTGAAGGCCCTCATAAGTTCCTGTGCAAAAACGGCGAGTGCATCGACAGTGACAAAGTATGCGACGGCGCCCGTGACTGCAAGGATCGCTCAGACGAGCCCAAGAAAGAGTGCGGTAAGAATATGTGCCCCTAGCTTTTGTTCCTATTTCAATTGCGACTTCCATTATTCATGATGACCCATGATTACTGGACTGCAGCCTGTATTCTATCCAGAGAAGCCTTTCTAGGCTCTGCGGCCGCTCCTGCTGTTCACGGTTTGATCACTGGCGCTGGCGTCGTGGTTTGATGGTTTGATCATCTTGGCACTAGTTCGCCCCTGATGGAGCTCATCTCATGCACACTGCTGTGGAGAGTGCCGCTGTTTTGGTCTGGAGTTTTTTGTACTGGCCCAGTTTCCATCTCGCCTTGATGAAGCTATTTGTGCTTATGAATTATGAATCGTTCTGTCATGATTAATTGCTGAAAGTTGTTTTCTTCATCTTATGGTCCATGGAGTTGTTATTTTAAAAGTTAAAAAGTCTGAGAGTCCAGTCCAGTCAGTCTTTTTTTTCTGTATTTTTTGCCGATATGCATTCACCCACACTCATCCATCACAGTGATATCTCAGAAATGGAGTGTGCATACATTTATTCAAGTTGGCAAGAAACTTACCTGGAATCTCAGATTACCCCCCCCCCCCCCCCACCCACCCCCCTGTGGATGGATACTTGGATACGCACTCTTTTCTCAGAAGGAATTATGCATATCTTCGTTTGAACTCTTCTAAGACGATTACTCCTCTCCTGTGATTCCTTCTGCTCTGTTAATCGGCGGTGCTGTGATGCGGGTCTGACATATGGTGGCGGGCGAAAGCGGGGCGGCGTGTGGCCTAATTGTTCTTTCCCCTGGTCCTGGTCAGGGTGCCGCCGTCACCCCTTTAATGAGGGCGCTAGAAGACCTGGCCCAGAAGCCTCGGGCTGCTCTCCGAGACGCAGGGGAGCGAGAGCAAAGAGACCGAAGGACGAGGACGGAGAGATAGACCGAAACACGAGTGTGTGTGTGGGTGAGGGTGTGTGTGTGTGTGTGTGTGTGTGTGTGTGTGTGTGTGTGTGTGTGTATGTGCGTGTGCGTGTGTTGGTGTTTTTGTGTGTGTGTGTGTGTGTGTGTGTGTGTGTGTGTATGTGCGTGTGCGTGTGTTGGTGTTTTTGTGTGTGTGTGTGTGTGTGTGTGTGTGTGTGTGTGTGTGTCTGTGTGTGTGTGTCTGTGTGTGTATGTGTGTGTGTGTGTGTGTGTGTGTGTGTGTGTATGTGTGTGTGTGTGTGTGTGTTTCTGTGTGTGTGTGTGTGTGTGTGTGTGTTTCTGTGGGAGTGTGTGTGAGCAGGAAATGAAAGAGCGAGGGCATCTTCATGTGCGTGTTCAGAGGGGTAGGCTGGAGTAGGAGTGGAGAGTCGGAGAGCAGGTGTCGGCACAATTCAGCTTAATCAACAAGTCCCAGAAAGGAAATTCGACAGGATTTAAAGGAGTTGCTGGTCAAATTACCTGTCTGTAGCTCTCTCATTTTAGTCAAATCACAGAGACCACCCGTCGCCCTGCATCATCCTCATCACATGGCATCCTGATTGGCCGAGGTCTCCCGGTGTCTCGCTCCTTGCCTTGTGAGCCTCCTCCTCATATTTGGCTGGTGGCGTCAGCTTCCATTCCTTCTCATTAAAAGCTTCACGGACCACTTGGCTCCTCCAGCTGTTCAGCCAACCCCAAAGTCACAAGATGTTCGCTTAGCAAAAACCAAGCATACACACTCACACACGTATACATATGCACACACACTCACACACGTATACATATGCACACACACTCACACACGTATACACATACACACACTCACACATGTATACACACACACACATTCACACACACGTATACATATGCACACATTCTCACACACACGTATACATATGCACACACTAACACACGTATACATATGCACACACTCTCACACACGTATACATATGCACACATTCACACACACGTATACACATACACACATTCACACTGATAGCAATAATTTTACGGTTAAAATTATTAATAATTTAATTGCCATGTGGCCCTTCTTGGTTTAAAACAAAGACACCCTCCCCTCCCCCAATCAAATGCTAATGTAGTGGTTCAAGGGCTATCAGGTATACATGACAAAGGATGTTACCTTGATATAATGTATCCATGTATGTAAATGTATTCATGTCTGGTTTCATTGTGATAGTCTCAGTACAAGGATTGTAATGATTTGATTGTGAGAATGTTTGGAACATTCTATAAGTGATATTTCTGATATATAAGATATCTCTCATCATGCTGTTCAGATAGGTGTGAAGTGGGTGTGAGTAGGTGTGTCTGATGCCAAGTGGAGAGCCAACCATGTGGGCTTGTTTTGGCGCCATTTTCTTCTTTGTTTAAAGCATTTAAAAGTAACTAAACTGCAATGTTTGTCAGATTTGGATTTAGACTTGGACTTAGACTATGGAGAACTGAGAGAGAGAGGGTGATCCAACAGAGGCCATGGCCTTGTGCCATGGCCTGGGCTAGGCCTACATAGACCATAGACCATTTTTTTGTACCCTCTCTGCTTATAACAGAATAAACTTGATTCCTGAGTTTTTCCTGAAGTTTGCCAGTCTAAGATTAATATTAAGTAATTATTCACCACAATTACTTTCAACACACACACATATACGCATGCACACATTCTCACACACGTATACATATGCACACATTCTCACACACGTATACATATGCACACATTCTCACACATGTATACATTTGCACACATTCACACACACGTATACACATACACACATTCACACACACACGTATACACTTGGGCACTTTCCTTTGAATAGGGGCTTTCATTTTAACATATGTCTGGCTTTTGATACCTTTCACTTACATGCAAGCGCTAGTCTTTCTGGTTAGCTGGTTTTATAGTGTGCTATTTCTGGCAGTGGTATGTCTTTTGTAAAGGCATGTCAAAAATGAATCTATTATGCATTAGCATATGTTACTGAATTAACATTTGATTAATTGATAGACATCTAAATGAGTTTGATTTTAATTCCCTTGCAGCACAGCTGCTGCTGTCACTACTATTACTTCTGCTATTCAAGTTGGCGAATGAAATCTGACCTTAAAAACAAGCATACATGTCAAACAAATGTTGCTCCAGACGTCCAGCTTAATCAAGTGTCAGTCTCAGGACTGAGAGCTGATTGAAGGCTTTGACGGTTGACTGAAGTTTGCGCTCCTCAGAGTAGTGATCCCTCTGATCTGCCTTCGCCCCTTCAGGCTTGAACGAGTGCCAGCTCAACAACGGGGGCTGCTCGCACGTCTGTGTGGACAGGCCCATTGGCTTCGAATGCCAGTGCCCAGCAGGGTACAAGCTGCTGGACAAGAGAACGTGTGGAGGTGAGTCCCACCGAATGACCTGTTCTGTACAGATGCTAACAAACATTGTGGAACAATATGGATCTCTGCTATTCAGCCTTTGGTAATCAATGCTTGACTGCGTTGTTTAGCTAGTTTCAAGGACCATTGATTGTTCTATTTACATGGGAAAGTCTATTGTGTGATAGATGTTTTATTTCAGAGCTGCAAATAATTTTGTCAAACACTCATTGATGCTCCTACTTATGATCTCATTTCCGCCCGTCCTCCCCTGGTCAGATATCGATGAGTGTGAGAACCCAGACGCCTGTAGCCAGATCTGCGTCAACCTCAAAGGGGACTTCAAGTGCGAGTGTCACCTGGGCTACGAGATGGACCCCGTCAGCAAGACCTGCAAAGCCGAAGGTGAGACGCCGTCAGTGCACCTGCCAAACATCTGGCACATGTTTCCACGGCAACAACTGAGAGAGCAGAGAGCATAGCGAATGTCACATCTCGGTGCGCACTCATGCACACCACCCTGACCTTCAGAAGTCCAGTCTGTAACTGAACCCGAGCTTGAGACCCAGATTCTTAGCATTACGTAAATCTCAATTTGCCAAGTGTGCACAACACGTGTGCCGCCCTCTCTGCCCCTTCCATAACCTCTCTACGGGCTCTTTGCAGACTTCGCCTCACTGTCCATGCTCATCCCACTCATCCGTGGGTGTGAGTGTTTGTGTGAGTGTGTGTGGTGGTGTGTGTCGAGCCCACAGTAGCGTAATCATGCCTAACACATGCTGACTGTAAAAGAGAGAGAGAGAGTATTCACTCCCCCTCCTGCCTCTTCTCCAGTGAGAGCACAATGCCTGCCGTGGGGACAGAGTTAAAAAGACAAAGGTAAAAAAAGAAAAGAATCCATGCCAAGATTAAATTGGACACTCTGTTCATTTAGGCAGGGACGAGCCAGACATGCTGATTGAAGCAGTGCCCGCAGCTACAATATCTGCTGCCTTAATGATATTACGGCTCCGCTAAAGTGGTCGTATTTAGCGGCGGGTGGGCGGCCGGATGTCATTTACTGCAGGGAGAGCTGGGATGGGTGGCAGGCAGCACGGCGTAGAGCAGAGCAGAGCAGACAGCCGCAGATCGGGCAGAGAGAGCGGCGCAGACCAACTGAGTAATGTGAGTCATTACGGAGGCCAGCATGTTCATATGAGGACAGTAAATCGGAGGGCTTGTCAGCTCCCCCTTAACACTACACTGGAGTCCACTTTCTCTCGCTAACACTGAGAACCTGTGACACTGTGAGCAGTGCTGTCATGCTTCATGGCTCTAAGGCTGGTACATGCCAGAACTTATTGCCTTGCACTTCATGTATTTGTATTTGACTGTGTCAGCACACATGCACTTTGGCTTTCGTGTACTCAAGTTTAAGAAACTCAAGTTTAAGAAAAACAGAAACGTTCTAACAGAGTACAGTAAGAGGGCCCGACTGACTGTGTTGCATGTTCCTTTCGACAGGGAAGAGTCCATATCTGATGTTTACCAACCGCCACGAGATCCGGCGCATCGATCTTGTGAAGAGAGACTACACCCAGGTGGTGCCCACGCAGAAGAACGCCGTTGCCCTGGACGTGGACGTGGCCTCCAACCGGATGTTCTGGTGTGACCGCTTCCACCGGAGGATCTACAGGTACCCTCCGGTGCTGTCCCAGTGCTGCTGCCCATCACAGGCATTAGTGGCCACAGACGCTGAGCTTTTGTCCGTGGCCTGTGTTTGGAAATGGCTGATGGTTCAAATGATAGTGAAACAAAGTTGCTTTTGTATCTCCTGCTGCATCA
>NC_055957.1:11208441-11493441 GCF_018492685.1 Alosa sapidissima | reverse complement strand
TGTTAAAAAATATCACCAGTTTCTGCAGTTCACATTTTAATGGAGTAGAGGTTGATGGTATCTCATCTCTCTCTGTGTATTTCTCCCTTTCTTTTTCCATTGTCTGTTGCTTGCTTTTTTTCTCCTCGTAGCTGGCAATGAGCTGTTTCTCCTTGGCAACAATCTGACGGTGGCGGTGCTGGGCATTGTTATTCCCATAGGTACGTGTGCCTCTCCTCTCCTCTCCTGCCTCTGAGGGGGCTGCAGCCACCACTGCTGTCTCATGTACTATTTATAACCCAGGTTGTGTGTTGCCCATTCACTCTGCTAGTACACAAGGGGTTTGTTTGTATGGGCTTGGTCGGGGGAGTGTGATGAGATGTGTGTGTGTGTGTGTGTGAGTGTGTGTTTGTGTGTGTGAGAGAGAGAGACAGAGAGAGAGAGAGAGAGATTTTACATACATGATGTTTACAGTATCTGTGTGGGGAGGATGGAGTTCATCAGTGTATGTGGCCAATCTATCTGTTCACATCGTTGTGATCATACAAATGAACTATGTGTTGGAGATGTTTTCAGCGTTTGAAACCATCTCAGTGACACTCTAAGTCAGACCCATTTTGCAGTTCACTCTGGACCATCTGGTCAATTTCATGGATGAGGTGGACAGTCAGTATTAATTAGATATACAGTTTTAACTTTGCATGTACGTATGGGCAATGACTTCAAAAGAGGAAAATGCAAGGATCAGCGGGATATTATCATAATTATGCACTATGAGCTCACACACAATATGTTTGTGTGTGAGCTAATAGTTTAATCCAGACACTGAAAGCAAACTTTAAAGTAACCATCCTATACAAATATTTGTATATGTTTGGAGGACCTGAAGTACTCCAACTCTGTCTGAACTGTAAATTATTAACAGTAAGCAAGGACATAGGGAATAACACATGACTGTCTACACTGCGGTATATATATAAGGGGGGGGGGGGGGGGATCATCCCATTAGCATCAGTCATCCATGTTGTTTCTTTGGTAAATGACATGACATGGAGTCTTGTGTATATTGCTCCTTGTGCCTTTCTCCTCTTCTTTCCCTTCTCCACTCCCCTCCCTCCCTCTCCCTCTCTCTCTCTCTTCCTCCCTCTCTCCCTCTCTCTCTCCCTCCCTCCCTCCCTCTGCCCTGCCTTCTCTCCTTCAAGTCTCATTAGTTTGGGCAGAACGAAGCTGCACAACTTTGAAGACTGTGACAAATGCTGACTAATGGGAATGTAGATGGCTCTCCATATATAAGTATATATATAAGTATATATATATATACATGTATATATGGAGACCCTGTATGTGTATGTGATGTGTATGTACAAAATGCAGAGCCTGTGTGTATATGTTATGTATATATAAACAACAAGATATATATATATTTTTACTATGATATTTCTATAATCATTTGGTATTTGTTAGTTATACTACTGCTATAAAAAGAGAGCTACTTCTCTAATTTGTTTTGCTGCTGAAATTTTTCGGGTGTTTGGTTGAGTCTTCATTCTGCCCTGTCCTGATGAGACGTGCGTCTCCTGTGTCTGGTTGACTGTGTCCTTCCACCGCTGTGCAACCATTTTAACACTTCATCCCTCCCACCCTCCCCTCCCCCAACCCCCCCATCTCCCTGGGCGGCTGTGTGTTAAACGCATGCAGTTCCTATCGTTGCCACAGTGGTCTTCGGCATGGTGTGTGCCGGCGTCTACCTGGTGTGGCGCAACTGGCAGAGCAAGAGCACCAAGAGCATGAACTTCGACAACCCGGTCTACCGCAAGACCACCGGCGAGACCGAGGAGGACGAGATCCACATCGGCCGGACCGAGGGTCTGGTGGGCCCGCACCACCACCACCACCACCACCCCTCCTACCCTGGCCCCGTGGGGGGCATGCCCAGCGTGGGGGGCAGCGCCGGGGGGAGTGGGGGCACGTGTCCGCCTTTCATCGCACTACCCATGGGCAGCGCACTGCCTGACCCAGCAACGCACTGGTACACCGAGCAGCCCACCATCGCCGGCCCAAAATGACAGTCTGTGCACACCCCCCCCCCCCCCCCCCCCCCTTCCCATCCCCTCCCCCAAGGCAGGAGTGGTGGGACAGAGTGGCTTCCAGGCCAAAGATTTAACTAGTGTGCTTAGTGGTCAGACTGTGGTCAGATTGTGACAGTGAGACTCATTCGCACATGACATCCCTGAACAGTGGGCCCACGCTCAGAAGCCCCCCCAAACCATCTCCCAACCTCACCCCCTTCTCACAGCTCACTGATGGACGCCTCACTGAACTCGTCCTGACGGTTGTGGGGGGGGGAGGACTGACACAGGCGACCTTCACATGCCCCCTCGGGGCACTGGAGCCGGATGCTGTTAATAGGCATAAGGTGGCATCTTCAGTCCCTCACCTGGACTCTATTGGCTGTGTGTGTGTTCCTAAAGAGGATAGGTGTGTGTGGTGATGCTTCAGTGTAAGGCTCCGTCAGGTAAACTGTGACCCTCTTCGCCCCTTTTTCACACATTGAGTGCGTGCTCTGCACGAGAAAGGAACTGCGTCTGGTTTGTGATGTGAAGTGATAACGTGGTGAGATCTGTCAACGCCTCGTCCCTCTTTGAGATCTCAATAAGGATGCAGGGACGAGAGACCCCTGGGGTCCCTGTTTTTGTGTTCTGTTCTTTCTTCCCCCAGTGGCTCAGCTTTGCCTTTTTTATTTATTTATATATTTATTTATTCTGGTGTTTATTTGATTATTTTGTCGAAAAGGGACTGAACTGAATTCGACTAGCCAGCGCTCAGTCAACACACTCACTCTAAACTTGTATGCCTTGGTGCTCAGCGTACCCACAGGATGTGTCTGTCAACACCGATCTGTTTTGGTGGGGAGCAACTGACTGCAAGCCTGGATCACAGGCAACCTAGTGGGACTGAGTTAGTGATGGCGTCAGTGGCTCAAAGCATGTTTGCCGTGCCGGGGGGTGGGGGTGGGGGTGCATACATTCCTGAGAGTGTGCAAAATTAGAGAATCCTGTCCCTCAATAACGCTTGGATTACAGCATAAAATAAACAAGAATCAAAATACTACGCGGTGTGTGAAGGGTATAAAAAAAAGTGTTGAATATGTATATAGAGGCAGCTTAAAATCAGCTATGTGTCCGTGAAGTGGAACAAAATCCGCAGCCTCAGTGCATCTCAGACTAAAGTGTTTTGCTGTTTATGTGTACACACATGGCGTGATGGTTGGACAAAATACAGCCAAGATATCCACACAGGGACAGGAACAAACCCAACCCGCACGTTTGCAACACATCTGCACAAATTTAGGTCCCCAAAACTAGGCTGCCATTTCTGCTGGTGGGGGCATATTTGTACATGAAAGGAGTCTCTAGCTTTCGCTCACCACGTTTCGTCTCGTTTCGTCTTGTTTCGTCTCGCCCCATCCTGCTGTGTGGCCCGACGGCCCCCGTGGCCTGGGGAACGGAGCGAAACAGCGCTGCGCTCTCCGCCGTTGTGTTTACCCTCAGCCTGCGCTCTCGCCATCTGCTTCCCTCTGTCGCATTCCACACGAGCGTATGCCGCTTGCTTCCCCCGGGCCCTCCGCTAAGACAGAGGAAGTTGAGCGAGCTCGGTAGTCTGCATGTGTGGCTCCCAGAGGCCCGGTTAAACTAACCGCTCCGGCTCGTCGACGCCAGCGTTGACGGATAGGGACAGGCTGGACTCACAGAAGTTTCAGATCAGAGAGGCCACTGGAGTTTTGAAGTCCGCATAAGGACTGGAGAGAAGTGGGGTTGCTGGGGCAGCACAGGCGAGGAGTGATGGAGAGGCGATAGAAATCTCTTGTTGTTTTGCCAAACAATCCGCCAATCTGTACGTGTTGAGTTCTCTGTATTGTCTCAGGGAAATGGAGCAGAAAGAGTGTGTTAGGAAGGAGACAGCAAGAACAGGGAGAATGTGATTATGTCTAAGGGGCATATGAGTGTGTGTGTGTGTGTGTGTGTGTGTGTGTGTGTGTGTGTGTGTGTGTGTGTGTGTGTGTGTGTGTGTGATGATGTGCCCACAGAAGTGTTTTTTGACATTGTAGAGCACACATCAAGGATGCTTTATGGAGAGCGATACATCAAGGGCTTAACTAAAGGCTAATTTGCTGCCATTCAATACTGCTAGCCGCACACCTTGTCCAAAGTCCATGCAGCATGTTAGTTTGCTGATGTCCCTGCAGCAGTAGATGCTCTGTATGATCAGTCAGCATTTGGAGCAGTGAGCCTGCTGTGCTCCCTTGTCACACTTTTTGTTTCTGCTCTGTTGTCCATCTTGGTTCCCACAACGATGTTGAAAATCAGAGATGGACAATTTCCTGTCAAGCTGTGAGGGTTGGTGGGTGTGTGTGTGTGTGTGTATGTGTGTGAGTGAGCGAGTGTGCACATGTGTTAAATTTAATATTGGTATTGTGAAGTTGTGGTGTTTTTGAATCCAGATGTGTAGATATGTTTTCATAAGGGAATTTTGATACATAGATGTAAAATTCTGTACATAAGATTTTAGATAAAAGTCTGCCCATACATTAATTTATTTGTACAAAAATAATAAAAGCAAACACTGGATTTTTTATTGTAACAATGAAGTGTTATCTGCCAAAAGTGTTTTGTGTTATTACTGGAGTTTGTTTATTTTCTTGTTTTTCTTCCAACAGTTCACTCAGTTTTGGGGTAATGGTGTCACAGCACTCTTTACATGTGAATTTGTATTTTTATTTGGCAATTCAGTTTGTTTTGCGCCTTGTTTAATTTTGTATCTTTTTATTTTTCTGTCTGTGTGCTAAAAATCTTTACTGTATGACAAAATGGTTGCATATTTCTATGAAATGTTTCAAAACAGCTCTCTCTATATTGATATATAAAATGGATTAAAACTCTGTGTGTCTCTCTTATTCTGTTTAACATGGATGATAGTAATATTATCTCGATGTAGATCTATTAGAAATGTCATTTGCATTTGTATGCTGAAGGCTGCTATTTTAGTATTAACACTCCTGTTTGTGTTTTCAAATGTGGCTGACTAGTTTAATGTATGTGTGCTATTATGCCTGTAAGGGTTCAGTGAGGGTGGTGGCGACCCAGATTGCTGCTGTGCTTGTTGGCCACGTCCTCTGCACCAGTCAGCTGCTGTACGTGGTATGGCTGGGCTGGGCTGGGCTGGGCTGGGCTGGGCTGGGTTGGATTGACCCCACTGTCTCTTGCACTGAATACCCAGCAGACTGCGAAATGCCAAGATGATTTTTGGAAGCAATCAATTCTGCACCAGTGCCCCCACCCTCCCTCTCTCTGCTTTGTTTTATGTCTTGGTCTCTCGCTTTCCCCTTTCCTAACGCAACCTCTCCCACACACATATCAATGAAAGCTCAATACCATCTCATCCAAAGAGAATGCCTCAGCTGAACCCAATCCACGAGGGAGCAACAGCAATAGATTGCACTGGTCTAACAGCAAACTCGGAGTCAGAGTTGTTGCGCATTCCGTCAAAATAGATGGCCATTTTCCCTTTATGACTTGTTATGAGACTACAATAGAAAAGGGTTTTAAAAATGTCTGATTCTGCCATCAGGAACCCAAACACAGCTTCAGAGAAACTCCTTCGGGAAACAAGCAGTATTGAATAAACAAAACATGCATATTTGTGAGTGTGAGTGTAAGAAAGCAAAGCAGAGATAGTGAGGCATGGAAGGATACAATGTTTTACAGCCACAAGCTGGATTTTGAAGTTCAAAGTATCATCTACTGTATGCTGCATCAGACCGACTTATATTGAAACTTTCTCGTTATTTTTTTAGCTCACAGAACAACTACTTAAAAAATCCAAGAAGAAGTGTAATTAAAGGTATAATAGTCTATGTAATTTAATCTTATTGAAGAATGTTAGCCTACTGTATGTGACGTGTTTCAGGTGTTTGCATTGCCAGCCCTATTAGTCTTTCATACACATTCTATATCACATGTGTGATGATGTAGCTCCTCCTAGAGGATCTTTAATTGATCAGACTGTGTTTCTGTGTGTGTTTGTAAACTGTAGAAGGCGGGTACGGTATGGTATTATTTTATTATTTTGTGTTATTTAGTGTGTGTTTTTTTCAGTCTGCACTGGCAAAGGATTTGTTCAGAAACCAAAACTGTTAATTAGCCAATGCAAAATCTTACACAGGGAGAGGAGCGTAATCCTATAATGGAAAAAAGGTTTTTGAAGTTGCATACTACTGGATGAGACAAGTTCATTAAAACAAAAGAAGTTCCTTAACATACTTGTACTTCATGCTGAAATGCAATTTGGAACTGACAATATGGGCATATCCAGTGAGTTGTGCCCAGCAGCTAACTACTTCCATAACCACTGACTCTGTCTCATACAGTAGCTAACTACTTCCATAACCACTGACTCTGTCTCATACAGTAGCTAACTACTTCCATAACCACTGACTCTGTCTCATACAGCAACTAACTACTTCCATAACCACTGACTCTGTTATACAGTAGGTTAGCTTGTACTCTCAGTGAGCTGCTCTGTTTTAGCAGCCTCTGCACGGTGTACTGATGTAAAGCGACAGGATTCCTCCCAGGGCCTTGAATGTGATGACCTCTTTCATCTTTCATCTTCATATCCTGTTCCAGAGCCACGGCTTCAGGGTATTTACACAGATTCTGTTGTGTCTACCTGCAGATAGATGTATGCATTGAGTGTATGACTTTACCCTGGAATCCTGGAACGTCAAAATAAAATCCACCTTAAATGTGTTCTCTCAATAGTCTGTATGAAATAATGTGTACACTGCTGGCTATTAAAAATATTTATTGAAAGATAGAAGCCACAGTACTGGATAAACAGTTCTGGGGAAATTGCGTGGTAGTATGGTGGTCATTTCCGATTCTATTGAAGTGCTTGTTGCAGGCATCAGCAAAAGGCAATATTACAGCAATATCATAGCTAAAAAATGCTGAGAACGATAAATGGTGGATATTAAAACTGTAGACTAAGGCACTGTAGATGATTTACATTGTAACTGACATTAACATTTACACATTACTCCAGCCAGACAAGGTCTGACAGGACCAAGCATAATCTGGCAGAGTCAACTTGACTGTCAAATCATAAAACTCTGCAGGGCTTTGTTCCCACTCCTGACTGACTGATGTCTCTATCTCTACCACTCTTTCTTATTGCATGTTCTAGTGTGTGTGTGTGAGAGAGAGAATATTTGCATGATGTCCGAGATGTTATTGATGTACTGTCTGTGGTCTTCAGAGTATTTTCATCAATATCTGACATTCTGTCATGTGGCCACTGATAAAAGGAACAGTTCCCAGTCTCTGCTTATGCTCCTTTAGACTTTAGAATGTGTTTGCACCTACTTACAAAATGTTTGGTATTGCTTGTATGTTTTTGCAAAGTGTTCATTCAAACACTTAGCCGCTATCTCCTCTTTACAGTTATGTCTGCTGTTGAGATTCTTATCTCAGTGACAGTGCTATCTGAGCCAGAGAGAGAGAGAGACTATGTGTGTGTGTGTGTGTGTATGTGTTAGTAGAAAAACATTAACACAGGTAATATAACCCAAGTCAGGTCATGTTATTGCTTTGACTGAGTTCAGTTATTTGAACATGTAGTGTCAAGTTTATGTGTAGTATCAAGGTTATGTGTAGTATATACTTGACCCTACACGTTGACATAACAAAGCAAGTCAAAGCAATAAGATGACTTGACTGGGTCATATTGAATGTGCTAATCTTTTTTTAACAGTGTTTGCTATCTGAGTCAGCGAGAGAGAGAGTCTTCTTGGTGAGTGATCTGGCTTGAGTCTCAGCAACGCCTTAAGAGGCCATGTGGGCTTTCAGAAGGTCAGCAATGTTGGTAAAGGACGCCTGGAGAGCTATTGACAGAGCGCAGCGTCCCTCCTGCAATACACACACACACACATATAGAGGAGAGAATGTGCAGCCGTCAGATAAGATGCTATCTGATATTTAGTCATACTTTTAGTCATACCTGATGTCTAATTACATCTACTAATAAATGATAGTCATGCTGGGTTAGACACCTTTGCCAAACTACGTACAAGTCACACTGAGTATCTCCTTTGCCTAAATCATAATGCCATTTAAATTTCACATTATGACAATGGCTTTTGATTTAAAATGTAAAATATTTTAGTACATTGCAAATGTACTAAAACAGGCACTCTAGCACAACAAAAACAGGTTGTGCAAACTGCAGCTCAGCTGAGGCACTGGGGCTGACAGAAGTGCTCATTTGCATATGAGTAAGACCTTCCTGGCAGAGAGGAGAAGACACTCTGTGGAGTCGGCCCTTCCCCTCCTCTCTCTGACACATGCAAGTGTGGAGTCGGCCCTTCCCCTCCTCTCTCTGACACATGCAAGTGTGGAGTCGGCCCTTCCCCTCCTCTCTCTGACACATGCAAGTGTGGAGTCGGCCCTTCCCCTCCCCTCCCCTCTCCCCTCCGCCAAAAAGATAAGGAGTGTTGGAGGAGGATTAACTTTGCGCTGAGGCTTACCTTCACAATAGGACTGATTAAGCTTGTGCCATATTGTAGAGCTTTCATTTCCAGTCAAGTTTGTGAAAGCTCTTTAAAGGCTAATCCTCACTCCTATCATATTGCTGTTATTCACAAACATAAAAACTTAACTCCCATCAGCGGTGGGGGGTGGGGTGGGGGGGAAGTTGAGAATTTATGACCGCTTTATAACACTTGGGTTGGACTACTGAGGGTGTCTTAACAGGTAGAGCTTCCCAAATGTGTGTGATGAGCACCACACTATTCTTACATTAGCACTACTACAGTTTGCCACCTGGAGGCTGCTGTACTAGGAGGCTCCACTGGCCCCCTATTCTTTGATGTTCAGTTGCGTTTATTTTTATCAGCATGCAGCTACCGGCTGTTCCTCTCTACCATCTGTGTGTGTGTGTGTGTGTGTGTGTGAGAGTGAGTATGTGAGTGTGTGTGTGTGTTTGTGGCACACAATGTGCATGCATACAGGAGAGAGAGAGAGAGAGTGAGAGAGAAAGGGGAAGAGATGGAAAGGGGAACTGACCCTATCAGTGAGGGTCAGATCGCAGTTGGCCTGCTCCAGAAGGAAAGCGACGAGGTCGCCATGTCCCCGCTCACAGGTCAGCATGAGGGCAGTGCTGCCGCTGCGGTCCTGGGCGTTGGCATCGGCGCCCGCGGCCAGAAGGAGCGGCACGATTAGCCGGCGCCCGTGCCTTGCAGCCAGGTGCAGGGCAGTCTGCCCCGCCTGGGGAAAAAAGGAGCTAGTCATCCTACCAAGGCTCATTGTTAAGAGAACGTCAGCCAAGTTAAGGATTAAATATGTGTATTGATTTAAAACTGTTTGATTGATCCGTTTATTTGATATGAGTCATACAGATGATAGTGTTCACAAGAGCACATGCTTCTTGTTAATAAACAAAAGCCTACAAACCAGCCTACAATAGTGGTTATTTCTGCACTGCAGTGTAAAAGCCTTTAGACAGAGGTGTCTATAAACCAGCTGAAGTTAGATGTTGATGCATTAAGGTTACATTTACAATAATGAATGTTAGAGTAAGTGACAATACAGTCCTACTGTGTAGTACAATGTATATACTGTATACCGCATTTTGTGTTTTTGAAAAATTATTTAGATGTGTTTATTAGATTTTTTTTTTTTTTTTACAAAAACAATGATTTTGCCAAAACACTTTTGGTGGTGAACTTTGGAGCATGGTGTACAAGATAGAGTTTTAGTCCAATCTCCATCAGTGGAGTGTAGATAAAGGGTAGTGGTGGTGGTGGTGGTGGTGGAGGTGGTGGTGGTGGTAGTGGTGGTGGAGGTGCAGTGGGCGGCCTGCTGCTGTCACTGCCGTCGGAGCGGACAGCGGACTGAGGGGCTGACCTGGCCAGCGCGGACACTGACGTCTCCACTCCGTAGGAGCTGGCGCACCACCTCCAGGTCCAGAGCGGAGTCTGCAGCAGTGAGGGAGGCCAGCATGATGGAGGTGTAGCCGGCCTTGTTCCGCACGTCCACGTCACAAACACCTGAACACACACACACACACACACACACACACAGAGAAGGGACCTCACTCAGCGCTGAAGTCAACACAGCAAACACATAGATGCACATAACACACAAGTGCCCTTGTTGGGCTAAGTGCTTTGATAAGACTTGTGCCTTAATGTCTATGTTGTGTCCTAAATTGGGCACTGATGAGTAAATGAATGTGGATGGTAGTGGTGCCAGATGATGTGAGTACTGTATGTAGGCTGATGAGAGGTGTGCACACACACACACACACACACACACACACGCATACAGTACACACACAGCGCCAGATGATGTGACACCTGTACGTAGGCTGATGAGAGGTGTACACACACATACACACATGTACACGTACACACACAGCATGAACACTGACCTGTGCTCAGTAAGGTCTGAACGATGGCGAAGTTCGAGTGAGACACGCTGTAGTGCAGGGCAGTGTTGCCGTTGTCGTCTGCCAGGTTGACGAGGAAGTGAAGAAGCGAGGGCGCTGCGGCCCTGACTTTGTCCAGGTACAGCGCCACCGTGTGGACAGACGAGTCCTCCTCAGCCGTCACATGGAACCACTGCTGGAACACCACCGTCAGGGCCTGCCTCTGGAAATAAAAGCATGCAGCATTCCTCAGCACACACGTCTCAGCCATCACAAATATTTATTCAATATTAATTTCCTGTTACCCATTGCATCTCTCTCACACTTGTCTTTCACTTGCAGTTTTATTCCAAAGGTACAGTATATCCTCAAAATAATTAAAAAATAGTTACATTGATTTGACTACATTTTGAAAGAGACACCCCTGGAATCCAACCCTGAATTTACCCCGCCCACAAATTTTGAGTTTGAGAAATTCTGGAGTCGCACCACTGAAAAGCCTCTATGCCCGAGGGGTTCAGACCAATCAAATCGCCTGGGCGGGCTTTTGCTGGGCGAGCAATTGCGCCTAGTCATTCATGTCACCTGAGCACACTTGAGTTGATTTTGTTTACATCAAACAGTTACTAGAGAAGCAAGATGTTTAGATAGCATTATTGCATCAACTGTACAAGATATTAACAGTGCAATTACTTTAAAAAACAAACAGAAAACAGCGATTAAGGCATTTGTCGAGAAGAAGGAAGTTTTTGGCTGTTTTCCCTTCACATATTTTGTTGCTCTGATTGGTAGGTCTATCCTTTTGCATGCAGAGGCATTTTTACCCCTGTATACAAAAACACGCCCCATAATCAAAACCCAATGGCATGTTACTATTCTGAATAGAATTTCAGTTGCCCTTTCTGTTTTGTGGAACAGTTCATTCATTACCATGTCATCGTTCAGATTTGCCATTTCATCCATGTGGTCCCTCAGGTAAAGACATGCAGCGATGAAGGCCTCATCAACCCTGTCAAAGGGATGAGACAACACAATGAATCCATAATACTTTCCCCAAATTTCCCAAGCCCCTAAAAATGCCACTGTGATGTGGTTATGGAACAGCAGTATCATACTGCAGTATTTGTGGAGTATGTCTGTTTTCAGCTACATTGTCTCCACAAATGGCATCTCACCTGTTTGCTTCATTTCCTGATTCCACCGATTCTCTCGATCCCCCCTGGTGTCCACCTGAGTTTCCCTCTGTCCTCTCCTGTTGTGTTGCTGACCCTGTTGTCTGTCTTTGTGATCCTGGCTGTGTCTGAATGTCCCGTTCTCGTTCAGTCCTCCTATGTGGGTTGGTTTCATCTCGGTGTGATGAGTCTTCTTTTACAATCTCCTCACAACCAGATGGCCTGCTGGAAGTCATTTTGTTGAGTTGAGTATAATAGTGGAATTGTAAAGCTTCGTCACACAGTAACTATAGAATCACCTCTTATCACATGATGAGGACCAGCTGCCCGATTTTGGGATTGGAATTAATTATGCTTCACAGAGTTGCACTGAATTAATACGGTGTGACACAGCAGTAAACTAAACACAGAGGATTTGACCTCAAAGAGACAGTCATGGCAATTAAGGTTGTTTGGAGCGCCTCGGGCTGGGCTTGAGTGTGTCATCATAAACCTACCTATGATTAGCTCCACCACTCCTGATAGTCTCTTCAACCAGACAATACCCGCCTCCCAAAGCAGAGGTCTTAGCTTCTGAGAATAAGAAACAAATACATAATTAAATTACAGTTACAAAGAACAGATTTTTTTTTGCATTTTCTTCAAGAATTTCAACACAATATACCAGTTGGTTGAGAAAGTTAGTTCAGATCAAGTGTTTGTGCCATTCTGTTTGTCTGTTTTAGCAGTGAGGTTAGCAGTTAGCAGTGAACCAACCAGTGAGCTGGTGTCCAGGGCCGCTCCTCTGCCCAGGGTCCACGCTGGAGGCCAGAGTGTCCACCAGCCTCACCAGCTCCTCCTGGATGGAGCTGACCCTGGGGGGCAGGGGCTCCGCCGGCCTCTGGCCTGCGCACAGACACTCCCACTGCTCCTGGAGGAGCTGGCGCACTCTTCCCACGTGGTGACTTACGTGTGCTGGTTCCGTCCCCTCCTGTCTGCTGCCCCCATCCCCAGCCACTCTCCATTCCTTTGGGGTGATTTCAGAGGCATCCTTTTTACTGGGCATTCCTTGCTGGGTGACTGAGCATGAGGAGCTGATGGTGGTGTTTAGGTTTCTGGTAGCATCCTGCTGGGCCTCGGCTCTCTCCATCTTCCTGAGCTCTTCTATTCTCTGGTCCTTCAGTCTGCCCTCCTCCACATGGGTCTGCAGCATGGTCTTGGCCATCTCCAGCTCTTTTTCTGACTCTCTGAGCCTCTGCTCCAGGCTAGCGAGCCTCTTCTGTAGGGCGTCCACAGACTGGTGCTCTGCTCGTTCCTTACTGGGGACTGAGTGAGCTGACCGCTGACCTGCCCCTGAAAGTGTGCCATCTCGGACGGATGACATCATGGCCTCAGTCTCCACCTGCACAGAAGAGGCCTTGACCTTCTCTTCAAGCCGCTGCAGTTCCCGGCTCATCCAGTCCTCCTCTTGATCCTCCAGACTGCTCGAGCCGCGTCCCGAACTGTGCCCGTTGCCCCAGTCGGCCTTGCCGCCTGCCCGTGAAGCCCGCAGTCGGCCGTTTGCCTTCGGACCGGAGTTCGGCGCTTCCGGGCTGCTCTCCGGGTCCGAGGAGAGCCTGGTGAGGAGCCTCTCCTTCTCCTCCTGCAGGATGCAGATCTGGGCCCTGAGCTCTGGGACCACCCGGGTCTCCTCCTCCAGCTCCCCGACCCGCCGCAGGGCCGCCGTGAGCCTCTGCAGAGTCCCCGCCCCTGCCCCGCCGACCGGCGCCGACATCCTGCCTGAGTCGACAAACACGTCCTCGGAGGAGCCGTCGTCCTCCTGCAGCAGCAGGTGGCCCCTGGAGCCCCGGGGACTGGTCGGGTCGTCGTTGGACTCGGAGCGCTTGCGCTGCAGGACAGTGGCCGGCAGGCTGGAGGCCCGCAGCAGATTGGGCCTCACGTAGCACCCCAGTGGCTGCTCGTCAAACGCCCGGATGCTCTCCTCCATGTGAGCACTGGTCGGCGATGTGCAAGGGGCGCCTGGATGTCTGGGATAGCCGGACAGGACTCCGTCGTACGTGTGCTGGCCGTCCGCACCGCGGGGCTTGGGCCAGAGGGAGCCGATGGAGCTCCACTGAGTGGGGCCATGGGTGCGTCCGTGGCCCGGGAGGCTGTGGTTGTGGTGGGCACTGGCGCTGGCGGGCCTGGTCCTCCTCTGCATGGGGACCCGCTTGAGGGTGTTCCCCTTCTCAATGTCGTCCACATACTTCAGGAAGTCCAGGTCCAGGTGAAAGCCATATGGTGTCTCCACTGAGTAGGAGGGTGGCCTTTTCCAATTCCCATTCATGTTTGGAGATATGCCATTTACTAGCCAGACAGACACAATAGTCTCAATCAGCAACACAACAACATCAAGTCCATATAACCATGTTTTTATTTATTTATTCATGGTATTTTAAATCTAAACAAATTGTTTTCACATCACAACTAACAGACAAATGGTTAAACATACCTGTCTGTTTTTCCATTATTTGCAGGCTTCTGTTCAGTTGCTCCTTGGAGAGTACTTACAGCCTGGAAATAATCAGATTGTAATCAGCTGCTGTTTTCCTCATTTCATGCCCCACATGTTTTCATAACTGTCCAAAGAAACGGCCCCACCCCCTTCTTTCTCTTTACCTCACACACTATTCTCTCTATCTTTGAAATCCTCTGTTTTTTCTCAGAATTTCTCTATCCACTATTTCTCGGGATGTGTCGGCTTCTCCCTCTCCCTCTGACCCTGGCTCTGCCTGCCTGCCCTATCTCTGACCACATGCTGCAGCGGAGGCACCACAGCGGCAGCCACAACCCAAACAATGTCAACTATGCAATAAACAGACAAACAGAAAAAGCAACTGGACTCTCGCTGTCTCTGTCGGTCACAACAACAAAATGCACACACACACACACACACACACGCACACACACTAAATAAAGACATAACCTCCAACTTTACATGCATACACCATATCAAAAAGTATAGGAGACATATTTCCTCTCTGACATATACTTTTCCCTCTCAGGTTTTCTCTCTGAAGCACACAAATTCTATCTGGTATGTCAGGCCCCCCTCCCCTCCATCTATCTCTGTCTCAGTTACACGAGACTGATAGCTATCATTCAGAGTGATGCCCATCAGTATAAGCAACAGGCTATTTTCTTTCATTTTCTCTTTTTCTGTGCCAGAGAGGGGAATCAGATACGCGGCGCGGTGCTCAGTCTGCTGTGTCAGTAGAAGCACACGGCGCATGCTGTGCCATGGCCCCATAAGCCCTGCTGTTGCACTCATTTTTCACCTTCTGAGAGACAGGAAAAAGGGACCGCCTTGTGGAAATGCAACTCAAAACAATGTGTCCAGTTTATCCTGAAGTGTTGACAGGACATACTGTATAGTTTCCGCACTCAAGCCTTGTTTGGACTTCGAATAGCTTTCCTTTCTGACATGAGTGGATCCTTATGACCCTTACCCATACATCAACACACACACACACACACACACACACACACACAAACACACCCTTACAGTACATGCAAACATAAGATGTACACATCTCTAGGTTCCAAGGAGGTAGCAGCATAGATGTGGATATAACTGTTTTCATAAGAACGTTTTGACATTCCAGTCCACTCCGCGATCCCTCAAGATTTTCATTTAAAAACATCCATGGCTTTTAATCACCACATACAGCTGGTGTGTGAGAAAAATAACATCAAAAAAGAGGGCTGACTCTAAAAACAAACCCTGGATACACAAGAGTCAGCTCGGCGGTCTCCGGATATATGACCCCAGGTCTGCAACAGCGTAAAACAAAGCGCCTTTCTTCCTCCTCACTGTCCATCACACGCTGGGTCACTTTCTTTATGTCTAGCTTTTCAAAACTCAAACATCAAATGGCCACTTGTGGCCCAAGTGACTTGCTTTTTTTGGTTCTTTTCCTTCTGTAGCTGTTATTAATATGTTATGTAGTCTTTATGAAGGCTTTATATACCTTCCTCCTTTCCCACAGAGCCTGCTGACGTTTTCCCATGAGGGTCAAGTACAGATGCAGCTCTACACTTCCCCTGTGACCTGTGTAGCTTCGGATGAAAGTGTCTGGTGAATAGAAAAATGCTAAAACAGAAGCATCCGCTCCAAAGCGTTCGAAGACAATTGAAGGAAAAGATCACTTCTTTTGGCCGCAGTTGCTCTCTCGCCGGCTAGCCAAAGGGACGAAGAGGATGTTTAGCTAGGCCTCTGCTCAGTCCCTATACACAGTCCTCACTTCTGTCCTCTCATAATTATAGCTCTTCTTGTGCAACTATACTTGCTGCGCCCTTTGAGAAGAAAAAAAGGACTCTCATTAAATACATTTCTTTCCATTGCATTCTTTTGTCCACCACAAATTGAATTTGAACTCATGACAATTTAGAAACTGCTGGCTCCCTCTGAAAAAAACTTTAAAAACAGTGTAACCTCTGGGAAAGAATGGCTCATTTAAGCCCAGACTTTCAGTGAGAGGGAGAGAATGAGTGAGGAAGAAGGAACGTGTAAAAAGAGAAGGAAGGAGAGGAGAAGGAGGGAGCAAAATGGAAAGTGAGAGGGATGAAGTGAGAGAAATAGCAAGAAAAGCAGTGAGAAGAGGGACCATGGAACATTTGATGCCAGTGTTGGCACAAATTGCTCTGTTAGATTTAACCACAAGGATTCTGAAAAGTATAACCATGTTAAGCTACATGAAGAGATCATCTTAATGCCTGTGGCGCTGACCTCAGCAGGCCGTGGGTGATTCAGCGTACTGCACAGCCATAATATTTATATCGATCTCAGATGGCATACGCAGACAGATGGACATAGAGACACACATACACACACAAACACACAGTTGGCTTTATAGTGAGAGAGAGGTATTTTATTCTTCCTGTTTGGCCCTCTTGACCGAACGTTTTTTTTTTCCAGCACACAAATTCATTCCTGCTCCACAATTTGGAGTTGGTTTAAGGACAGCTGCCAACCTCTCTTTCTCTTTCTCTCTCTCATTTACTATAATCCCCCCTTGTCAGATGCCTTATGTTTGAAATGGAGGCAGGGAGGGACAGGCCCTGTTTTCCATGCACGCTGCCTGCTCTGGCCCTCTGAGGGCTGTCTCTGGTCAGTCCCACCACTGCACAGCCATGGCTTCTCTGTAAGCTCTGAGCCATACATCAACCCTGCCATCTCTCACATGTCTGTTCTTTTCACCCCTCTGTCAGAGCCACTAAGCACAGGTTTTTCTCTCTTTTACTCTCACACTCACACTCTTACACTTACACTCCTTTTCTCCCTTCTCTCTTTCTTTTTTCCATCCCTCTATCTCTTTCCCTGTTTCTTTCTTCTTTGTTCGCCTGCAAAACTTGACAATCATCTAGGCCACATGCCAAGAGCAATAGGACATGTGTACCATGTGTACCAGTATCATGACATGCTGCATGTGAGGCTGTGTTGTTATGCGCCAAAGGTATGTTACTGGTTTCACATTACTACAGCAACATTTAGCTGCACTGCTCTTGACAGAATACCGTGTGAGCACCACATGCCCTGTGGTGAAATAGACAAAAAATAAATAAATAAAAATAAACTGAAAAAACTTTGTATAGCTGTTTCAGGCAAAGACAGAGTACTGAAATATTTAACCACTGTCTGTAACCATGTGTGTCAATGTGTGTGTGTGTGTGTGTGTGTGTGTGTGTGTGTGTGTGTGTGTGTGTCTGTGTGTGTGTGTGTGTGTGTGTGTGTGTGTGTGTGTGTGTGTGTGTGTGTGTGTGTGTGTGTGCACATGCGTATGTGTGTATGATACTGATTAAATGAAAACCAACAAAGTCCCACAAATATCTTAATTATGTGTGACAGAACTCATGCCGCTGTACAACATTAACGCCTAGTCACTGGTAGAGAAGTTGCATCATGGAAAAGAAGAGACTGATCTGATCTGTGCAAAATAAGCTTCATTCAAAGGACTTGTTCCACTCACCAATGAAGAACACAGCCCACTCACTTTGAAGTTCCCCCTGCTCTCAGACAGGATGCTTGAAATCCAAGTTTCCCCTCATGTGGATCACTTACCTTAAATACCTCAAGTTTGGCATGGCTTCTCCTCCTTTCCTGTTAGCATACGCCTGTCTCTGGCTGTGGTCCTGTTGAGCCTTTTTTCCTCCCTCTGTCTCACTCTGAGACAGGGACAGCAGCTTGACACCAGTTGAAGTGGGAGGCAGCCGCTGCTCAAGAAAACGCGAGTTAGAAATTCTTCTAGAACATAAAGCAGTGTTATTGTGTGCTGACAATAGGGGAGGGTAGATGCTGGCGGCCATGCCTCTCCTCTCTGTCTCCTGCCCAATGACAGACGGTGGGTGTCACTGCACCAAGGATGGTCCTTAGCTATGATCCAATAGGAGCCAGAGGGTGTGGTCAAACAAAGCAGTTGGAGACGCAGTAACTACTTAGTGGCTTTTCTTTGGGGACAGCTCTCGTAACAGTGCTCATTGCTGAGGGCATCAACAGTGGACAGGGACAACATTTTTCCAAAAGGCTTTCGTGAGCCCTGTCACACACACATGCACGTGTGTGCACCTACCCCACTCCACGCACACTGAAGTGTAACTCTATCCAGTGCTATGCGGGGCCTGACTGTCCTCTGTAATCACGAGAATACCAGAGGGGGCTCGGGGATTTAGAGTGTTCGTAGTCCCATGGGGCAGCATGCCACTCATGCTTAAGGTATCTCCTTTCCACTCTCCCCTCTCCTGGGCCACAATCATCCCGACATCCAGAGCCGGCACTGTCCCACACACGCTGAACCCCACCCAGCTTCTCATCATGCCTCTCCATGGTGGTCATCAGCCTGGTTCAACACTGTTTGCTGGCTTGATTCTGATGGGTACATGGAGTTAAAGTACACAATGGAGTTTGTATAATTCATTCCACTCTTCTTACAGAATGTGTAAAATGTGCTAAATATGTGTTATTACTAAATTACTATGTGATGGTTAAGTGTGTTGAAGCTGGGAGGTTTTTTTTATCATAAATCTTTAAAACTGCTTCAGTACTGTGTTTCAGCACAACCAAAAGCATTTATTTATTGTGGTTTGGACTGAAAAAAGTTATTCTTAAGTATCATTGCTTTCCATATTATAGCAGTGACACAGTTGGCATTAAAACATCAAAACAAAAAGTGCTGGTGTTTTGCTTCATACCAAGAAAAATGTTTGTGTGTGAGTCATCTTCACACCATATTTACTGGGTTTTTACTCACTACTCACAGGAAAGCACACAGAGGGGTGTGAATCTATCTCTTTGCCAAAAGCACTGGGATCACAAAACCCCTTTGTAACCAACTGCCTTATTAAATGAAAACTCACAGCTGCTCTGCCGGCTAACTGAAGACACAAAAAATATTCCAATCAAAACAAATCTGTTTTCTTGTAATTGTGTAAACATAAGAAAATTGTTAAACTCAAATTCCAGAGTACAGGGGAATCAGAAAGCTGACCTGAGAAGCAGATATATTAATAAATGGTCTGACTCACATGTTACAGTGCAAGAGAAACCCTATTAATTCTCATTGAATAGCATATGTGTATATTCATATTAGCAATTGATTGTGCTGTATATGTAGAATCTAAAGAGGTCTCCAAGAGAGTGTTACAGTGTGTCATCCTGTCATTTTGACTTCACTCACTTTGATTGAAATTATATAACTTAAATTTACCGGACTGCTGAGGTCATGGATACGCAAAAGCACTCCAAAATGGATTCTGGCACAGTGCCTTCTGTAGCAAAAGTCTCCTACGACCTGAAGGCCAAAGACCTGAAGAGTCCCTTCAAATGCACTTCTGTACCTTCATAATTGATTTACATGGTACCAATTAGGTCAGGTGGGTAAAAATTCTCCCAGAGATGAAATACCAATTACATGCCAATATTGACCACCCAAGCCATTTTGTATACATTCCAATATGTGATGCAATCTGAGAAAACCCTTCACATGGTGCAATTTTACCAACTTATGATTCTGACACCATCCTAACAACATCAAGGATGGGATCCAGGATTTTGCTAGGGCGCAGTGTCCAAAATGTTGCCAGGATGGTATCAGAATCTTAAGTTGGTGAAATTTAACCAGAGGGTTGAAACGGAGCCAAAATCAAGGACTTTTGAGTGCACAGTGCACCATGAAAAGGGTTTACCTAGATCAGATCACATATCTGTGTATCATGTACAGTGAGTAAATGAACAAAGCTAGATTGAATGCTGTGTGTGTATGGTGGACTGAGCAGATAGAGCGCAAATAACATGACTTTTTGGCCTGTTATGAGTTCAATTGCCCCCCCCCCCCCTTTATTTAACCAGGAGGGGTCATATTGAGACTATAGTATCTTTTTCAAATGGTCCCTGGCCAAGAAAGGCAACATTGTAAATGCTCCTATGCTGTGCAGTCAGTGACCGAAGTATAATCACTGACCCTCTAGCTGCTAGCTGGACTAATAAATAAATGTTTGGCTACTTAAATCAGATCCAACCAATTTCAACCAAACTTGTGCTATGCTGTCTGTCTGCAATCCATGCAATCTTGCAAGAGAGTATTTACTGAAATTATTGTGCCAAGTATTTCATTAGGCTATGAGCTCAGATATTTGAACTAAGCAAGATTGAACATTAATTTCCCATCACAATTCGGTATTCGTCCTTGGTGGTCCTTGAAACTGCAAATGTAGTGTATTGTAATTCCAAACACGTTTTTAACCTTAGTTCATTGGATGTTAGTTACTGTTTTTGCTCTTAGGCCTACCCTAGGCTACTCTTGGTTTTATGGTTCCTGTCCTGGCTGCAATGCCCTCACATGCATGCATGCATTGGTTGGTTATGGTTTGGCAGACGGTTTTGTCCAAAGCCACTTAGGTATATGATTAGGAACACTACATTAGTTAAAAATAATTGTTTCTAAGGGGGGCTGTCTGACCAACAATAAAATAGTTCCCTGAACTGTCAGAATAGTCAAACTCATGTGAATAAACAAAACTGCTTTCTTATATGATATACAGTAATCAAATCTTATTTCTTAAAATGCTCCAGTTAGACAGTCTAGTAGGCTTACCAGGCAACATTCTCACTTGGAACGTAACTAGAAGCTACTGTAACAAAAATTCAAAGTTAGCAATGCTAAAAATCGCCCTTCAGCAACCGCCTATCCACTTCAACCATACAATCTTCACAAGCCAGGGTTTTCTATCCTACCTGTCAGTACACTTCGGGAGTTGGTGAGTGCTCACAGTTCACTTTTTGCAGGCAGGCCAGATAACATTTAATAAACCATTTTTTTTGTATGTTTGTTTTGATTTGTTTTTTTCCCCAGAGAGTGACATGATGAACTAGAAGCTAGCTAATATAATAGCATTATATCGATAGCTACCTTAGCTAAGCATGAATACCATTAATGAATACCATTTTAGCTTTACCCCTGTGTTGTAATATTATATTTAGATTGGAGTCTTGAGTTGGAATAATGTTATATTTTCAGAGAAGCCATTAGGTGGGTGGTGGGTGAGACCAGAAACTTTATTAAAGGACTTTAGCGATTTTATAATGAGGCTTCTACCAACTATCCTCATGCTCCTAATGCTAGGATATAGTTTTGCTAGGAACATCAAGTTCCATGTTCATAATCATAACCTGACAATGTTAATGTACCGTAACTAGGCCTACCTAACGACTCACAGAGGAAACAAATGTTATGTTGTCATGACAACATTTTAAGCTGCCCAGTGTGAACAATGCTGTTTTGTATAAAATGGAAATTAAACAAAATGGATGAAAAGTGATGTTATATTGTAAAATGTAAATGTTTCCCCACACAATCTGGTTGAGAACCTAATCTAACTCATAGGTGGGTGCCCTGAAGGTGAGTTCTAGTTGTAGCCTATTGATTGCATTGCAATGAACTGTAAGTCTACAGTTGGGGGCTGACTGGAGTATAACTAGCAAGCCAGGTCCCATTTGTCTGCATAATGTAGGTCAAAATATGCTAGAGTTGAATTTCGACAGCAGGTCTAGCAGATATGGTGACCAAATTTCTGATATGAAAACCAAGGACAATATTCAATTTGTTGCCAATATCAATAAAATATCTAATGTTTTTATCTACAAAAAGGGGGGACAGAAGAACTAGGACATACCACCAAAAGCACTGTCCTCTCCTCTGCGAACATGGACTATCTTGCTAGCTATGGATGATGGTAAAATATTAAAGACAAAAGATATTCAATTCAGCAGAATAACCATAATGTGTAGCAAGCCTGGTGTTTTGACAAAGTATGCCAGCACTGGAACAGTATGGTCAAATTAAATGAAGCATCAGTATCTGTGGCATCCATGACAACGCACCCTTCCTTTGTGCCTTGAGGTCGGCCTGAGATCAGGGCCAAGGCCGGTGTTTGATGTACGTGCCCGAACTAGACCCCACCAGAAAAGTAAACATTTAACGACTGGCTCTCAGGCTTAACAGGGTGAAAAGAGGTCCCAGTGACCGTGATTTGGTCTGTAGGTGTACAGTACAACCAATTATACTGACCAGTACTTTATGGATAAAGTAGCCTAGTGGACCTACATTTTCACTGGAGTAGTTGGTAGAGTTGCAGTAGTTGGTAGAGTTGCTTGGTTGTTTTTTTTTGTATTTCAGAATGTGTCATTGGATACTATAAAAAATATGAAACTACAAATCATAAAGGATGATGTCTTGAATCATAATAAGAAGGATAAAATAACATCTCACTGATATACTCTTTATTGCTATTGGCTTGAACTGAGAGAGTTGTTTCTTTTTCACCAGCAGCCTGAATGACAAAAACATTGTGGAATTGTAAATTAATAATTGTCCAAGTGTTCCACTGATGTGCCCATTTTGATTGATGATCTTGCCACGTACCTGAAATGCAAATAAAACATTCATCAAAACAGAGATAATTTATTGATTTTTCCTGTCATGTCATCTCATCTAAAGATGATTAAGCCTACTGCTTCTTCTAATGCAAAAGAGGAATATCCCCAATGCCTGCTCTGCTGCAATAAAGATCCAAACAATGATCAAGACAAATCTCGAGTGGATTTCGTTTTTCTGTCCCAGAAAGTCAAAATGACACACCAGAGTAATGTGAGATCTGTTTGATTTGTGTGCCATGCCCTGACACCTATGGGCAACAAACAACCCTATTCAACTAACCAAGGTTTCTTTGTTTATTGTGTCGTCACAAGAAAGGGTTCAAGATAGAGATAGATAGATAGATACTTTATTGATCCCCAGAGGAAATTCAAGAAAGGGTTCAAGGGTTAACAGCAATCACTTAATCAACTAAAAAATCTTACAGACACTTAGAATTAATATATTTATTTCTACAGTGGATTGTAATTTGGAAACAGATTATTTTTTATTTATTTTGACTATTTTATTGATTTTTAATTGTATGTAATTGTATGTAATTTAATTGTACATAATTGAATGTAATTAATGATTAGATGAATTATTAAATTGACATGGGTAGTGTAAGGGTAGTGTAACTGGTGTCATTTTATCCCTTGACAAACCTGAATTCATGTGCCACTTTATCCAAACCACTGTATAGCCATTCACTCTGTAGTAGGTATGTTTGCCTAACAAAAAAAACTATTTGATATTGCGGTGGTAGTGTAGTGGTTAAGGAGCTGGGCTAGCGTGCAGTAGCCTGAAAGTTGTCGGTTCAATTCCCAGCTTCCATCGTTGTGCCCTTGAGCAAGGCACTTAACCCCAAGTTGCTCCGGGGACAATGTGATCCCTTGTAATATAGCTGACATATGTAAGTCACTTTGGTCAAGAAGTGTCTGCTAAATGTAATGTCTGCTTCAGAAAGTGACTACATATCAATAAGGACAGTCTGCCCAGCCTCTAGCCTGTCTGGAAGACATGAAAATATTTTTGAGAATCTTTGACCCTTTGGTATGCACACACAGACCTATAAACATGACCCATTTAAACAGATTTCACTCTCTACATGACA
Source organism: Alosa sapidissima (assembly GCF_018492685.1). Taxonomy (NCBI): domain Eukaryota; kingdom Metazoa; phylum Chordata; class Actinopteri; order Clupeiformes; family Clupeidae; genus Alosa; species Alosa sapidissima. Next base: position 11,469,766 of record NC_055957.1, on the reverse strand, counting down.
GAAAACATGACTTTGCCTCAGCTGTTTTTCTGTAATTACTGTATATAACGTTATCTGCTATTTAGATATGTGATTACAGCTGTGTGTCATGGCAAAACCCCTTTTTTTTTTACCCTTTTGGATTCCCTCGCAATAGTTTTGCATACCTTTGCTAAAGTCAGAAGCACTCTTCTGCAAGGAAGCACAAAACTAATTTGAAGAAATGTACAAAACTTAATTTGAGGGAACGCAGAACTTTGACAAGGGAATGTAAAAATATTGCAAGGGGAACGCAAAAAAAGCTTAGAAAACAAATCCCACTGTGAACCATCGGGGGCTCCATACGATTAAAAACGTTTTTTGTAAAAAAAAAAATTCTGATGTGCCTGGTGAACTTTCTGATGCACACTTTTTACCCATGGCCCCTTATGGAATCCTTATGTTTGGTGTTAAGTGAGTGAAATCCCCTGCGGCAATAAGGAGTTGAGAGTAGAGGAGGCATTTAAAAGTTCCATTACTGCAGCTGTTCACAACAGGCCATGTTACATCTAAGGAGATCAGGGGTAGGGTGATACTGGCCTGTTGTGAACACTTTGTTTGCACATTGAGGACCAAGCAGGGAGTGTAGAGGACTACTAAAGTTCAAACTGTGCGTTGCTTAATAATCAACCCCCCTCTGGAAGCAGGTATATAAGCTGACATGCCACTGACTTTGGCCGTCTTTCTTCCAGAGGCGGTAGAGGAGACACAGACAGACGCCAACACCACGAAGGGAGAATTCCAGAAACAACCGGAATAATGAAGCTGCTGCTGCTCCTGCTGGTGTTCGTTGCTTGTGCTCATGGCTTACCCGCTACTGGTGCAAAGGAAGCGGAGTCCCGTTTCTCCTTTGCCCCCCTGGATGACGTCCGGCTCCTGGCCAACGGGCTCCTTCAGCTCGGCCACAGCCTGAAGGACTTTGTACAGAAGACCAAGGGCCAAATCAACGACATCTTCCAAAAGCTCAACGTGTTCGACCGCTCGTTCTACCAGCTCGCCACCCTGGCCAGCGAGATCAAGGAGGAGGAGGAGGAGCTGAAGAAGACCACCGTCGTCCTCAAGTCCAACAACGACGAGATCAAGAGCCTGTCCCAGGAGATCAACACCAAGGTGGAGGACATCATTCGGGAGCGGAGCAAGCTGCGGAGCCAGGTGGGCCAGCTGGAGGAGAAGATGAGTGGCCTGTCCCAGGGCCTTCTCTCCGCAGACCAGCTCGCCGAAATCTCTGCTCTCAAGGTGAGACTTCCAGAACAGTGCTGTGGCCTCGGTTCTCCGCCTTATCTTCAGCCTGTCAGCATATTTTCTTTCAGAGTGGCCAATTGTCAGGAGAGTGAGAACAGCCAAGTTTTATAAGTAGTGCAAAGTTGTGAATTCACTTAAAAGGCAAACTGATAATGTGCAAAAGTTAAAGTTTCACTTTTGTCGAAGGATGATAACTGCAAGCATAGCACTTCTGAGCTCAGAATTGAAATGAATCCAGTGAAGTGAATGTTCTAAAAGTAAAAAATATGTACTGGGCTACCCTGAGCTGTGATGTGTCACCTTGCAGGAGGTCATTCACACCCAAGAGAGAAGCATCACAGACCTCCTGAAGGCAGTGAGGGAACAAAGTGAACAGCTCAACTTCCAAAGGACCCAGATCAAGAGCCTGGAGAAGAAGGTATTGTCTTTTGCATACATTGTCACTGTTAAGCGCTGCATCCACACCGAATTATGAAGAAATAGGGGCATGAAAACTCACCTGAATGATTAGATCCAAAGTAGCTATGCTACGTGACGTAAAGGAACAGCCTCTTTGGGAGTTTCAAAATAGTATGAGCACGGTAGTTCATTTACTTTTCAGGTTCATATTTTTTATGTTGTATAATGTGCTGTCAGGTACAAGTTATTCCAGTAATTAACAGCCTGGTCCTTATGTCCCCACTAGGTCAGTGACAGCATCCTTCAGGACACTGTTTTCAAATGGGTCTGGAACAAAGAGACTCACAATGTGTCTGGGTACCTGTCGGACAACAGCACCAGTAACGACTCTCTCTGGGATGGTACGTGTGATCGTTTTTGGGTTTTTATTGTGCTATCCGTACATGTCATTCTGGTCATTTAGAGAATGCTTCAATTAAGCAGCTCACAATGTGATTTTATTGTACAATATATATATAAGTGTTACATATTCCAATGTGAAGTAGTGTCCCCATGAGGACAAAACACTTCTGTTGGTTGGTGCCACCAGCATATTTCACCTGCTGATGTGCAGAAGCCAGTTTATATGAAAACATTGAGCTTTGACTGTTTCTGTCGGGTCATGTTACAGGTCTCCCAGCCCACTGTGGTGATGTGTATGCCAGAGGCCAGAAGAACAGCGGCCTGTACCCCATCAAGCCCAACCGGTCCCGGCCCTTCCTGGTGCACTGTGAAATGACCGACAGTAAGACTCCTCTTCCTTATTAAACAAAGATGTGATGTTTTCTGACATTTGATTGAAATGATACAGCACACAGGAAAATATTTTAGGCATTTTCAGCAGGCAACACCACCACCAATAGTTTGCCAAATCGAATGACAACTTAGTCATGAATTTCTTTATTATTATCATTATTAGTAGTAGTAGTAGTCATAGTAATAGTAGTTGTTGTAGCAGTTGTAGTAGTAATAGTATTATAAAAGTATTATGCTATTTGAAAGAGGCTGAATCCTCTGAATCCATTATTTCCTCCCTAAATGTCAACCATTACTGAGGCTGACTTTAGGGGCCTTTTCAGACGAGTCTTTCATCAAAAATGACACCAAACTTGGAATGCTTTCCTTTAGCTGAATAAAATAGTGGGGAAACTCAGTACTCAATTTTTGCCTGCAGATGGGGGTGCTACTGTCATTCAGCACAGACAGGATGGCTCTGTGGATTTCGACCAGACCTGGAGAAATTATGAAGAGGGCTTTGGCAGCTTTAAAGGTGTGTTGACTGTGTAGATTGAGGTGTATGTGTCTTGTAATTTGATCAAAGCTAGGAAAGCCTCACTGCACATACCCACACCTGTAACCCCTACCTGTAAGTGATGACATTCAAGCACGGGACACAGACCTGTCTTTTCTGAAAATCAACTTTGCTGCTGTGTAGCCTGTTGTGTGACAGTGAACTGTCATTCAGAGTCTCTTGAAGAAGCTTCCTGAAGATGTCTGGCTAATGTGTTTGCTATAAGCCAGCATTACATCCTTCTAAGCAGGCCTCTTGCAACATACCATACTGCTAAGCTAGTCTAGTAATAAACTGAAGTCCGTTAACACACGGACAGCAGCTTGTGCATGAGAATGCAGGAGAAAATGAAGAATGTATACACATGTAATCTAATGTAGGTATGAATACATATTTGTGTCTTTAGGTAATGTCATTATGCCAATCAAGTTAAATGATGGAGCAGTTTAAGATGAACCCGTGCGAGACATTTAAACAAACAAGTTGACCAATGAGGTGCTTTTGTCTTTGGCAGGAGAGTTCTGGCTTGGCTTGAGGAAGGTCCATGCCCTCACTCAGCACAATGACACAATCCTGCGGATCATAGCCGAGGACTCCAAACAGGCCAAGTACGTTGTGGAATACCACCTCATGATGGAGGATGCCAGCTCTGACTACGCAATCCACCTCAGGCCAACAGACAGTGACCTGCCGACCACTGTGGGAAACGACACAGCCATCCGGTTCTCCACCAAGGACCGCATGAACGACGAACACCAGGAGCCCAGCTGCACCAATGACTACACAGGTACAGTAAGACGACCTCTGATCAGGAACAGAACCTGAAGAGTAATTTTAAAGCTTAAAGGTTATGTGTTTATACTCAGGAGTTGAAGAAGTGATGCAGTATGAGATAAAAAAGAGAAAGAAGAGAGAAGCTAATTTTTAAATCATCATCAAAACATTACGTTACACTAAGTAGGTTTGTATGTCACATAATGCACTGTATTATCAGTGCCGAACCATTAAAAGATGCAAGGGTATTCACCTCATAAAACTTGACATTGTGATGCTATATGTCTGCACCACTAAATAATAATAATAATAGGAAAATAATCTTCAAAATGTATGCTTCGTCAAGACACACGGCTCAAGTACTTAGATTAAGTGTTTGGTTGATATGCGGGTTTGGTTTTCAAATATCTATATTATTGTAGATAGACTTATAATGACTAAGTCACACACAATACAATATACAAACACACAGATAGATGTGCCTTATTTACTTAAATATACACATCCCTCTGAGCATCTTCACTCACATTATAAACATGTGACTTTTGAGTAATTTACTGCATTGATTGCATTAATTCCATAATCAATGTATATTATAGTTATCTCTGAAGCCATTCATGTATTCACAGCAGTGTAACTGCCTGATAAGCAGTCGGCAGCGGTTTGGCTGCATGCAAACTGTTTGATTGAGAAATTCTCTCATAGCAGCTGTGAAGCTCTCAGGATGTATTGCACCCACAGGCGATACAATCAGTGGCATCTAGTTGTCAGCAAAACTGAGCAGGTCAGGCCAAGATCACTGGAGGCTGTGGCCAGAACGGTCAGGAGGATGCAGTTCTGACCGTTCAAATCTGCATCTCTTGTCTCTGCCTGTGTACTTTCCCAGGGGGCTGGTGGTTCAGCGCCTGCAGCGACATCAATCTCAATGGGAGGTACACTAACGGCAAGCCGCATGGCCGTGCTGACCGCAGAAAGGGAACACACCTGAAGGCCCACGCACGGAGCTCGTTCTCACTCAAGTCCTCACAAATCACAATACGACATGTGTCAAGCACACACATCCCTCCTCAGGGACCAGCTGAATAAACAGATCCTCTCCTTGTTCACTCTCCCCACATCAACCCCCCCCCCCCCCCCCCCCACCCCCCACCGACGTTGCTGTTACTGAATATCGGAGTAGTTGCATTATAGATCAGATAATAGAAGTGTCCAATGTGTATATGTTACAGTAGGTTTCTATGGTGCTAACAGGTTAGAACCCTGCAGTCTGTGATTATGTTGATTTTCGATAGCGGTCACTGAATAAGGTATGCTCATCTTAGAATGCCCTTTTTCATCCCGGCCTTTTATAGTCAGAAGCACTGGGCAGGGGCCTGAGTATTGTGGACCCTCAACCTGAGGTCAACCATGGTTAACGGAGTCAGTCACAGGTTTTTCACTGAGTCACATTGACTTTAAGAATACCCATTCATACTGTATATATTTTATAGTGTGTGGTGCCATTTGTATTGAGCTTGAAAATAAACAGTGTTTTTAAAAAAGAACACGTGTATATTTGTATCTGAGTATGTGTATCTGTATGAGTACCTGTATACAAATTACTTTTGAGACATGGGAGAATAAGGAGATGTACACACAAGTAGTGCACCCACTCCCATGGACAAAACCATCCACCCACAGTTTGTTGTACACCCACATTACAGAATCAAACCACTGGCCCCATGGTTTAGCCATTTCTGGCAGGCCAGAGAGTCCAGCTGCTCCTGTGGGTATACCCGCGGCTAATGAACTCTGCTAACAGGGCATTCAAGGCTCTGTAGCGTCTGCCAAAAGAAGCACAGACGGATTGCCACATGGCTGGAACAGTGCTGCCATCATTATATTTGCTGAGATTACTTCAACTGGTAAAGGCCAGTGGGTTTCAATCAGATTTTCCTCTCCTTTTATATTTGGGAGTCTTTTATTTTTTTATTTATATACTTAAATATATTCTTGCAGTCTTATTTCTCACCCTATCTTCCCTTAGGGGTAGGCAATATGTTGTCTATCACAGCATTAACACATTTTCTGTGGACATTTTTATATTATTGTACAACAATACAACATATTTTATAGTAGCATACAGTATGTCAACAAAGACAGTGACTAACTTTCAGTCAGTTGTCTCCAGAGTGGAGAGGGAGTTGGGGTACCTGGCTCTGCTCACATGAAGCAGTGTCTCCCTCTGCTGATGGTTCTTCTTACTGCCATTATCTTTTCAACCAGTAGGGTCTACATGTACATTAAAAGTATGTATGTAAAAAGTATGTTTTAAGGGTGATGGATTTTTTAGTCATTTTTCAGAGGTTTTTAGTCATTTTTAGCCAGAACTGCATATTCTCTTGCACATTTAGGCATATTTGCATGGATATATGCCTTTTCATATGCTTTCAATATGCTCTTACGTTTGTCTTTCAGTGCTCACTGCACTTGAGTATGCTTGTTCTCAAAATCCCAGACCAATGAGCCAGACCTTTTAGTGATCTGGCCAGATTGCATACATTGTAACCCTTCAGACTCAGGCATGAGAATGGATGAGGAGGCTCTTTGGGCCAGTCCTGCAGTACAGAACCTCTCCTAGAGACCAGGAGTCAGTAACAGCACTGTCATAGAAACTGAACCTTCCCAAAAAAGATTTGATATAAACAGTTTTCATGGTTCATGGTGACAGTTTAAAAAAAAAAAAAAAGAATTGCCCAAACACAATTTTTTGCAATAAATGGACTTTAGTGCACACTAAATTAGAGATAATACACTCATTACAAAAACTTTTTATATGAATTTGATGTCACATACATTGAAGGGGAAGTCAATAATATTCATGAACTTACATTCATTAGCTTGTTTTTGTGAAAAAGAGATTGAATACTTGTTTTCCCCTAAGCTCCTAAACTTTATGTTACTACTTTAGGTTACTTATGGAAAAGTAGAGGTCACCAATCATTTCTTCTGCACACTTCAGAGTTCAACAAATCCCAAAATGGCACACGGGATGGTTAAAATAACATCATCCATACCACAGAATAAGAGAGAAAGAAAAACACATCGTCCGATTTAGCCGAGGATGACTCACTGTGTCATTAGTGTGCAATCAGAGCGCTCTCGTCTCAGACCTCCAGGCCGGACCTGGCTGCACTAGCTACTCTGGGCCCCCAGGGGACAGCCGTCCATGACAGTGATGTCCTGACACATGTGTGCCGAGACGTCTTCAGTTACCAGCCTGCCTTTCCGTTGCTTTATTTTTGGCCCCTTAACTGCCCTGCCAGCGTCCTGAATGCCTGGGGCAGCCGCAAGGCTTTCCCTTCCTCTTCCCACCCAGTTCCCTCTCCCCTCAAGGGGGGCGTGTGCAGGCTGCCTTTGCTTTGTTGTCTCTCCCCCACTCTTTCCTCCTCAGCCCGTCAAACGATGGACGATAGCCCTCTGCAGGTGTTGTCTGTGCCCACTGCCCCATACCCAGACCAGAGGCCTGGGACCAGTGGTTTGAGGAAGAAGGTCTATGTTTTCCAGTCCAACAGGGACTACCTCCAAAACTTCATTCAGAGCGTCCTCTCCTCCATAGATCTGCGTGACCGCCAAGGATCCACCCTAATTGTCGGTGGAGATGGGCGCTACTTCAACCGGGTGGCCATCGAGGTGATTGTGCAGATGGCAGCAGCAAACGGGGTCAGTTTCACCACTAGTTGCTGAGTTGATGCAGCTTCATGTGCAAGTAGATATTCTGAGATAGTGGCATGTTTCTTCTTTGCATGTGCATGCATGTGTCATGAATCAACATTGTTCTTATTGCAAACTACTGTCCGGCCTAATCCATGATCACATAATCAGTATAATTTTAAACTACAGCTTTAAATTGTAGATGTCCTCCAAATACCTACAGTAGTGTCAGAGGGTATGATTTACAGAAATATTCTACAAAGAACACCATCAGCCTAAGAACATAAGCAGTTGTGTAAATCAAAGATTTCTGTTGATATTTTATGCAAGATATTACTCTAGTAAACAAATGCATTTTACACCATGGAAGATCACCAACATAAATGGTACATGCACATCTAGAGTTGTTTCCTCTTGAAATAGACCTTGGGTTTGGCAGCTAACTGCTGTTTGCACACTGCTTGTTGAATGGAGCCAACAAACTTGGCCTCTCATCAGCAAAGGCTATTCATAGGGGATTGAAAGTGAAATATGCGTGATGATACATGTGCTTCTAATTCGGTAAATTAATACTAGAGCACACAGGTGCATGAGAAATGCCAAGGCTCAGTGCCACAGATGGATCAGTGACAGGTCAGAGCTCATCTACCTTATGTTATAGACATGCTGATAAGGTAAAGCAGTTTGGCTGATGGAATGGCATTGATCATTTTTTGGCCATCAGAATTTTGAATAGGTTTCAACATTTCTCTTTTTGTCACTTGAATGGAGTTCAACTGACAATGAGCACACAGGATATACGTTGTCCTGTGTGCTCATTGTCAGAGCACTGTCCTGTTGATCCTCTTGATTCAGACACACAGTGAGTCATTCCAATCCTGTCTAACTGTCTGCTGTCCCCATCAGGTAGGTCGTGTCATAATTGGTCAGAATGGGATCATGTCCACGCCGGCCGTGTCATGCGTGATCAGAAAGATGAAAGCCATCGGAGGTATCCTACTTACAGCTAGCCATAACCCCGGGGGCCCCAATGGGGATTTTGGCATCAAGTTCAATATATCCAATGGTGGTAAGACACGAGCACAAAGCCTACAGGGAATGTTGGTGGAAATATAAAGATGAACAGTCACACCTAAACTGCATCTGAAAACAACTTGGCAGTAGTGCGTTTTTTATTTTTACAATAACACATAGCAAAATACATTTCCAACACATTCTATAATGTATCATAAGGAATAGAGGGAGTGGGTAAATGCTATAGGAGCACCAGGGTTATAATAATCTAAAGTTTCTTGTATAGCAAAGATTAGGATAGAAACAGAAAGTAATGTTTTGACTTCTCATCTGGTGTTGTTAAAAGCACCTTTACTCAAAGGTAGGTGTTGTCAAACCAATACCTGCATATCACTAGCTTTGACTTTTAACCCACTGCCACACAGCAAGTTATAGACGGTGTATATAGTGGATTTTTTTTTTTTTTCAGGAAGCATCCAACATTTTCTTGAGATGAACTGAGATTCAATTTAAGTACTGCCGTGCCTGGAATAACAAGCACATAAAAGCTCATTCTGTCTATTGTGTTCCAATTTTAAGTGGGCCTATTCCACTTTCACACTCTTGAAGATTTGTTTCATCTAAAGACATCATTGTAAATTGTTCTTGAACAGCTGAGTTTTTATGCGTCTGTAAGATATATGATATTAATAGCAGCTATATGTTATGCCTTGAGTATAAGATGTATTAAGATTGTTTTTTAGGATTCCTATTTTACCTTTCATTTCTGATAACACAGAGAAAGCATGAATTGAATACGCTGATCCACTACACTCATGACCTATTCTTTGCTTAATCCAAATCACACAACCCCCTAACAGGCCCTGCTCCAGAAGCCATCACAAACAAAATATTCCAGCTCAGCAGGACCATTGAGGAATATGCCATATGCCCAGAGCTCAGGGTGGACCTGGCCACTCTGGGGAAACAAACATTTGACCTAGAAAACAAATTCAAACCCTTCACAGGTCAGTAGTATTTCTGTCACATTGATCAAAGTCTAAGGTGAGCCTAATCCTATATTTCGGAAAGTAGATTTCCTTGTCTGAAAGCATGCATATTCTTTGTTGCTCTTTGTAGTGGAAATTGTGGATCCAGTCGAATCGTATGCAAACATGCTGCGAAATATATTTGACTTTGCTGCACTGAAGGAAATGCTTTCAGGTCATAACCACATAAAGATCCGTCTTGACGCTATGCATGGAGGTAAGAATGTAGGTGTTAGTTCTTGTAGAATTGTTGTGTTGTACTGTAAATACACTAATCAAACTGATCCTAAATATGTAGGTCAAAACAGGACATTTAAGTTTGATCTTACAGTTCATCATTTAAGTTTGATCTTACAGTTCACTCATAATAGTCAAAAACATCTATGGATATTCAAGCAAGCACAGACCATCAAACACACAAACACATTAATAGGAGGAAACTATACTAAGAATCTGTAGATGTTAAAATGTTAATGATTTAGGGTCTTTAACTGTTGGGTCTTCCATTATTCATATCTTTAAGCCATTCTGTTAAAGTCATTACAGAGGGCTCATCTCCCAGCTACTGCTGAGAGAAGAATAACTTTGTACTATTAATACATTAGACTTACCAACCAGCATCACCAAACTTGATATTATGGTAATTGTTATTCATACATTTGACAGAAACACATTATGGGTGCAGCTGCTACCTCCAAACCCATATGGCAGGAGAGCAAATGAGACAGCCTCCTTTTGGGATATTGGGTTTCCATGCTCACACAGGTCTTAGGGCCATCAGGGGAGTCCTTTGAGATAACACTGACACCGGATACAGATTCCCCAGACACCCACGCCTTCCCACACACTCACACGATTCCTAGAGCCTCACCCTGTTGGCATTGCAGACACTCCTGACATAACAGGAACTTTAACCAGGCTTGATGGTCAACACCTTCATCCGCTAGTCTTGTTTCATTCAGCACATCAAACAGAAACATAGAGCCATCAATCCTGAAACTTTGTAAAATGGCTCCAATGTCAGATCGTTAGGAAACATGGAACAGTTGGCTACTACAACTAAACTACAACTAAACCTGGCTACCTACAACTAAAACCCTCACCCACATTTCACATTACTCCTTCTCTAATGACAAATGGCTTTAGCAGTCTTCTAAATACCCAATATTCATTTGACCATATTGCTACCATTTTGGCACTTGCCTACTTTCACAGTAATGGGGCCCTACCTGAAGAGGATGCTGTGTGAGGAACTTGGCTGCCCTGCCAATTCAGTCATCAACTGCGTCCCACTGGAGGACTTTGGGGGACAGCATCCTGACCCAAACCTCACCTACGCTGCAGAGCTTGTCGCATCCATGAGGAGTGGCCAGTATGACTTTGGGGCAGCCTTTGATGGTGATGGCGTATGTGTCAGACCTCTTCAAACTCTTCTTTCGTGACACTAAGTATAGCTCTGTGGATTAACTCTTCAAAACACACCATGTGATACTAAGTGCACACAGAGGATAGGCTTGAGAGATTCTAGTGTACCATTGAGACATCAGATAAAGCTATTGTGGGTCAGGTTTAGTTTAAAGTGCGTGTCTGGACCCACTGTCTGTCATCGCACTGCCCGACCCATACATAACCCCTAACTTGACTGTGTCCCCTCCAGGATCGTAACATGATCCTGGGGAAGCATGGCTTTTTCGTCAACCCATCAGACTCTGTGGCTGTCATCGCTGCAAATATTTTCTGCATACCTTACTTCCAGCACACGGGGGTGAGAGGGTTTGCAAGGAGCATGCCAACAAGTGGCGCCCTTGACAAGTAAGGATCTCTACAAGACCTGAGCGAAGAATAATTTTTCATTTCTAAAAAAAGAATGATGTTAATCAACTGTGTTTTGGCTTTTTTGTAGTTGTTTGCAACCATTTACGATCATAATACCTGCATGCACCATAATACTACAGTACTAGTACTATTATATGTCTGATTTCCAGCTGTCTTAATGAGATATTATAACATATGGTGACTCAGTTGTGGAAATATTGCCTAATTATAGCTGTCAATCAAACTATACCCCTACTTACCTGTAAATCATGTTGCCTAACTCTCCTGTATGACACCAAAAAAGCATTTAAACTCAAATTCTGTCTGTGCTTGTGCAAGTGTGGCCAAGGCCACCAAGATTCAGCTGTATGAAACACCGACAGGCTGGAAGTTCTTTGGGAATCTGATGGATGCCGGCAAGCTTTCCTTATGTGGCGAGGAGAGTTTCGGCACAGGTAGCTTAGGAGTGAGTGAAACAAAACGAACACACACCAATGTGAATGCCCAGAGAGTGCTTATAAGATCTTATATAAGAGCTTATACAATCTCGCTAAGGCTTTCTGCCCTATGCACGTCCAGGCTCCGATCACATTCGTGAGAAAGATGGGCTGTGGGCTGTGCTGGCATGGCTCTCCATCTTGGCCACCCGGCAACAGAGTGTGGAGGAGATCGTGACTGAGCACTGGCAGACATATGGGAGGAACTTCTTCACCAGGCAAGGGTCACACACAGTGCACAGAAATGTATCCAGTTTAGCAGCTTAGTTTGGAAGTCTGTTATGTCTGCATGTGTGATAGCTTGCCTCCTCTAAAGTGGCTGGACGAGTGTTACAGCCAACCTTTTGTAATGATCTCATAAGCACACTCACAAAAGAAATCTGGCAAATCTGAATAAAATCTATCACTAGTCTGAACAAACTTCTGGTCTAAAGAGGTTAGTACATCTGAACCCTGACCAAACCTGGCGATGGATAATGTTTTAACAACATTTCTGACATAACCTGTCCTTAACTCTAAAGTCGATTAGAAACTGTTTTTGACTTGTGGGGTTCATTGTCAACAGGTATGACTATGAGGAAGTGGATATTCTCTCAGCTGTTGAGATGATGGAAGATCTAGAGGCCATGATGTCTGACAAAGCATTCACTGGACAAAGTTTCTCAATGGATGAAAAGACGTACAAGGTTGAAAGGGCAGACAACTTTGAGTACAATGACCCAGTGGATGGAAGCATATCAAGGCATCAGGTGATAATCCTCAATCAATCATGTTTGTGGTTGGATAACTTCCGTGTAACACATACACTTAATAAACATAATAAAACTTTTTTCCCCTATTGATGCTCTCAATACTTCTGCTTATTTCCTCCACTTTGTCTGTGGACTGCAATAATATACATGCTAACAGATATTTATATTACTTTGCACTCAACCACAAGAAAATTATCTTGTGTATATCTTCCACAGGGTTTGCGAATAATCTTTTCAGATGGTTCCCGTGTCATCTTTCGCTTAAGTGGAACAGGCAGCTCTGGGGCCACTATTCGCCTCTATGTTGACAGCTATGAAAATGACGCAAGAAAAATATTCCAAGACTCACAAGTAAGTTACAAGTCCTGACTTGGGGTTTACATAATAATTATATGACTATAATGAAACTATGTTGGATATTCAGTCTGATATGAGACATGTTTGATATTCAAACAGGTGATGTTGGCCCCTCTAGTGAATCTGGCTCTCAAGCTGTCGATGCTTCAAGAGAGGACGGGTCGCAGTGGCCCCACCGTCATCACATAGGCCTTGGCCCTACCACTTTCAATAGGCTACTCACCGTCATCACATAGGCCTAGACCTACATTTTTCAATAGGCTACACACCATCATCACATAGGCCAAGGCCCTACATTTTTCAATAGGTTACACACCGTCATCAGGCCTAGGCCCTAACACTTTCAATAGGCTACACACAGTCATCAGGCCCTAACACTTTCAATAGGCTACACACCATCATCACATAGGCCAAGGCCCTACATTTTTCAATAGGTTACACACCGTCATCAGGCCTAGGCCCTAACACTTTCAATAGGCTACACAGTCATCAGGCCTAGGCCCTAATACTTTCAATAGGCTATTTCCCTACATCTATTCTGAAAAGCATACAGAAATGTTTGACTTCAATAAAACTATTATCTGACAAAAAAAGTCTAATAACTGGTTCAAGTGACAGGCGACACGAGCAAACACATTTCTCATAAGTAACAGACGTCCCAAGTCTCCCGGAAGTTCCGGGAGTCTCCTGCATATTGATAGCAAAGATAATGAATGCGTAGCAAGATGGGTCGTCCTAGTTCATGTCTATGAGGGCAAAGTGGAGTTCAGTCAGAGACGGGCTCTGGTTCAGTTCCCGCCTGCACAGGGGCGTGTCACTGACGTATGACTTACGTTTGAACGCCTCGGTTCCACGCCAGACAAGCCGGAGTACAAAATAAACTTGGTGTACACCTTCAAAGTCAAAGTCAAAGTCTGCTTTATTGTCAATTTCTTCACATGTCAAGACATACAAAGAGATCGAAATTGCGTTTCCTACTATCCCACGGTGGAGACAAGACATATTTTACCAATTAGGTCCACAGACAAACATAACATTCAAGTAAACAATATAAAAAGTAAAAATAAGAAGGCACATACAATGAAGAAATAAGAGCAGCAAAATTTGGTAGAAATTGTGCAATTGTGCATACAGTAGACAGTCAATATAATAGTGCAAAAGTCAGGCCAATAAATGGCTGAGGTAGTTTTGTTTGACCTAAGTATGCAAGTGGCATAGTGGTGCAAGTTATGTAAGAGCAGCAGAAGTGTGTTCAGAAGTGTTCAGGACAACAGGACAACAACAACAAGTTGCAAGTGTGCAAGTGTACAAGTGGAGTAGTGCAAGTGGAGTAGTGCAAGGCAGCCATTGTGGGTCTAAAAGTCCAGGATGTTATGTAGCTGAGGGTGGAGGGGGAAGAGAGTTCAGGATCCTAACAGCCTGGTGTATGAAGCTGTTGGTGAGTCTGGTGGTGCGGGAGCGCAAGCTTCTGTACCTCTTCCCAGAGGGCAGTAGATCAAACAAATTGTGAGCGGTCACTAGGCTAATGTTGTTTTTCTCCCGACTGGAGGGTCATACTATCACGACATTCTACTGAAATACTGAGGAGGGTTTGGAGATCATGATACCGTGTCCGAAATGTGCATCCATTGCTCAGAAAAATAAGGCTTTGACAAATTCTGGGAAATTCTTAGATTCTACCATAGACCTCAACGTTAAAAAGAGAGCCCGATCACTGCATAAATGTGCGGGGGCGTGTACTGCTACCCTATTTGCATAAATCTCCAGGGACAGGAAATGGCCTCTCATGAAGTATCTTCGTAATCAACCATCTTTGTTGATAGCGCCTCCCTGACGCAGGCAAATTAGATAAAATCTCCCGGAATCTATCAAGAGCTCACACGCCAGACCGAGACTTGAAATCGCGTGTGCATCTGAGTGTAGCGCGCACACGACAGGGAGAGAGGGGTGGTGCGTGTGTGCCTGAGCGCATCCAAGACAGAGAGCATCCTGATTGGCCTGTTTCGCTAAATAAACCAATCAGTTTTCAGTGTATAGGCGGGCTTTTTATCTCTTTTCTCCCGAACTTAATCAGTTCAGTGTATCTAGGAACAGGAGCGTCACGGCAGAGTCAGTGCCCCCAAAAAAGGAAAATGTAAGACCAATTTCAAAGTGTAGCCTACCCTTGTCTCATAATCATAAGAGTAAAAAATAATAACAGGCCTAGTCTTGCACGCTGCACTGTTTGTAACAGTGCCTTTAGCATTGCCCATGGCGGGTTAAATGATAGCAAAAAACATGTTGAAGTGAGTTTAACTAGTGTCAATTCATGTGCAACTTATTTAGGACTATACTAGATGGCTATTTGCCAAGGCTAGGCTACATGGAAACTACCAAAATCTACATTGGTGTACTGACTAGACATTACATTACATTATTTATTATTATTATTATTATTATTATTATTATTATTATTATTTGGGGGGGGGGCTTCGTGATACCTCCCTGAAATGCAGAATACAAGAATATTTTCATTGTGTCTTTCAAGGCAAGTCTGGTAGGCTCTGTTTCTACTGCGGCTGCCTGCAGCCTTACTGTAACTCCGTCAAAGGATGATGCCCAGTGCGCCAATGCTGTTGTGCTATAACCTATGACCTATGCGAAAGCTGCAAAGAAGCCCAAAACAAGGAATGTTCACGCGCAATGGTCACATTCGTAGGAACTGTTGCTTGACAACAGGGCATAAACATAATATCAAGATCAGATAAATGTTATGGTAGGCTTACCTTGGCATTACACAGGCCATCAAGATACTTGTGTGAAGTAAGTATTAAGCCCTCTCAATGTTACCTGCGCCGCCGCAAGGTACTCGTCTGGTGGATGGAAAGGAGAGCAGCGAGGTCAAACCGATAAAATGCAGAACACCCGTAAGTAGCCTAGCCTAATGAAGCTGACAAAGAGAGCTTGGCATGTTACAGAGGCCCGTAGCGTAGGCCTAACGTTAGTTCTGGGCATACAGCAACCTAGCTAAATTAAATATTTCAAGTTGTAGGCTACCGCCTTAAACCGTCTTTCATACTCATTGCAGGAATGTGCCTCTTTAAAAAATCACCTGGGGATAGAAGCAACTCCCGTCAGAAGCGACCTACTTGAATGGGTGGCAAAAATCAAAGGACTAGAAGACACCTTGTGGGAAGGCAATGTAACAGAATGTTAACCGAAATGTGTTAATTTGCGAAATTGAATGTTTCCAGAAATTAGTCGTACACTGTAAACCCCAACAGGTTCAATGGACTCAAAATATTTGATGAAACTGATTACCTCAAAATATTTAGCTATGTTAAAAAAAATATTTTAAGTAATTTCTACTTTTTTATGCTCAAAATCTTTAAGGACGAGGATAAAATTAAAAAGAATAATGTAGATAGATAATGTAAATAGATGTTTTAAGTTATTGTTACATTAGTCAGACAAGCTCTTAAGACTCCAAATCTTTGAGAAAATGAACAACATTAAAACAAATCATTTCAACAAACAAACATTTTAAGTAATTACTACTCTATACTAGAAGTTATTCACACTCATTTTAGGAAGTTGATGAACTGAAACATAATAATTTGACAAACAAACATTTTAAGTAGCCTAAATCATTGATAAGTTCAATGAACCTGATCATTTTGAAACCATTGTTAAAACTAACAAAATTTACACTGGAAATGGAGTTGATGTTTTTAAGTTATCACTCCTAATAATATATATAGAATGGATAGCAGGACCAAACTTCACAAGGGAGTCTGTATCACCCGAGACAGTGAGAATAGCTACAGCTGCATCCGAGAAGTCTGGCAGGTCAATTTCTTCTGCCTGTAGAACATGACAGTAATTAGTTGATGAGTAGAGTAGTCAATCAAAAACACTACATGTGTATTCAATATAATATGAAATACCAGTGAATGAAAAGTTCAGGTAAAATTCCCAAATATGTCATTCTTGGTGAATTACTGTAGTATGATTTAATTGCTATTCTGGTGGCTAGGAAGATGGTTGTGGTTGTTGTCTTTTGGCTGCAAGGTAGTATCAGGGGGCTGAATAGAAATAGAGATATATAGAGAAGACAAAGTAAAAAAAAAAGAAAGAGTGAAAGAGGACACACAATTTAATTAAAAAAAAAATCTTAAAAAATCCATCTTCCCACAGGAATATGGGAAGGGCCTGCAGAGTAATTTTCCTTCTGCTGTTGACATTGACGTCTTCCTAGAAAGACAGAGGGATTGTGGGGTAATGGGAAGACAAATCAGCAGAATATTAATCCTATGCATATATTAAATAAGACTATAGTACAGGTGACATGTAAATACAAGATTAACTCTTTCACGCTCCTGATATGCAACCTCCTCCTCTGTCTTTCTATGAAATCGTGAGAGACGAATGTTCAGTGCATTAATAGACTGGAATGAGCAAATGCATGAGTGGTGTATGCATGGTAATGGGCTGACCCTTGAAAACTGACTGTGATTTAACTAATAATGGCAAAGTAACTGAGCCTGTGTCTCAGAAGAGGCGTCACATGACCTGCATAGCCAACACATTTTGAAAATGCCACATATAATAAGTCTAAGGTGTCATCCCTTCTTTGATACAAAAACATCACTCAACCCTAGCCTTTGTGTATCCCTGTGGAGAGATGCAAAGGGATAACATTAGGCTAGGCTATTCTCATTGCTAAATAAATGCTTACAAAATATCACTATAACTTATAATAATATAGGCTACACGTTGGCTACATTGTGACACTAGTAAATGGAGGACAAGTAAGTTATCACTTACCATGGTGTGATGGTGGTTCCTTGCACAGAACTGAAAACATGTCACACAGCCTTCTGGTCCTGAGGAGAAAAATATTATAAACAGTATTATTTCACTTTTTTTGCACAAAAGTCAGTCAGACAGTCTCTTCATCTCTCTCTGTACAGGCAGGCCTATCAGAGTCAGACATTGCCATTGATCATGCTTAGGCTATTGTCAGTAAGTTTGGAGCTACAACTTGGCTTCCTATTCGTGTTAACAAAACTGGAATTGACGTTAATATAAGACATATGCTATTGCTGCAGGGTTATTCTTCAACTATGGTACTCTATGACCTGGTATTTTTCAGAAAATGTAACCTCTTTCAGTAAAAATCTTTTTGCATGGTTTTATGTACTCTTTCTATAAACTTGCCCTAATAGTGGCTGTAAAGATTTCATATATAATATAATATAATATATATATGATGAATAATATATATTTTTGACATTTTATTCCAAAAGTCTAACTGTCATTTCCAGTATTAGTATATAATATTATAGTATATAATAGAGAGAAAACGGGCTTATGAGCCTGAGCGGTTTTTGGTCAGGTCAGAAGGGACGCTCCCGTCTGGGCCTTCTGCAGGTTTTTGGCGTGCTTCAACATCGTCCTCTGTGGTAAAACCTATGCAGTTGGTCTGTGAACTGGATTTGGGTGTTAGGCATTTTTCAGAGATGGTGCCATTTTGTAAGATGGGCCAGTCTTTGGTTTGAAGAAGATATGGGCCTAGTTGATATATTTTCTTTGGATGAGTCTGTTGAGCGTATTTGTAGGCCTAGTGTGTCAGACCAGAAGAATCTAGCTTCCTCTCTAGGTCAGCAACCGTCCACTCAGCTCTGCAACACTGATTTAACAGCTTGTGTCCATCAGTGTTCTGAGGAAAAGAGTACAGTAGAGGAGGAGGTAAAGTCTGGGGGACTGTCTTCAGCAGGTGAGATGGTTCACTCATTCACTCCTAGCATGGTGGCAGCATGCACTCAAGAGGAGGTGAATGATTCTGACGACCATGTGTTCCAGCCTCAGCTTAGAAACTTTAAACATGTGGCAGATTTGGAGTCTTCCTGCCACCGCTCTGAGGAGAGTGGTGTGCAGGGGAGATGTTTGTTCACTGGTCCTGTGCAGTTTTCAGATATTTCCACACCCACACAGTTAACTGACCATGAGGTTTTGGGTGAGGCTTCCCCAAAACTTCAGCGCTCACTTCCTAGGTCTCTTGACAAGGAAAAGGCAAGGGGTGTGGACTTGCGGGTTGAGTGTCAGTTAGTTAACATTTTAGCGAGGCCCTATGTTTTCGCCTGCCCATCTTTAGAGCATACACACAGGGATGAAGAAGTTTTGGACTGTAGTCCATCTCAAACCATCAAACAGAAGGAGGCTTTGCCTCTGATTTGTGCTTTTCCATTGGTTGACAGGGGTGGGGGTGTGTTTTTGGATATCTGTCTATCCCTCACTGTTTGTTCTCTACAGGTTCTTCACCAGTGCTTAGTGCATTGGATGGTTGGGCAGCCTTGCAACCTGGATGTTCGACATAACTGGGGTGTAGGCACTGTGTTAGCTTGGTCCCAGGGGCAAAATGATCCAGGTTGATCAGTTGTAGCTTTGGCTGTGTCTTCTGTCTGTCTCTCTTGTCCTTAAAATGCTTTTCTAAGTGGCAAAGAATTGCTGGACGGTGAGATACAGACATGGGAGACTGTTATTCTGCAGCTGGGGCGTTCATGCTCTTAGTTCTACCACACACATTTCTGGACCTAAGATAAATGACTGATCTTTATTGTGATTTTGATATCTGTGCATCTGCTTTACATGTACATGATATTGTCTTAATTTCTTCATTGAATGTATTTTTGATTTGGGGTGTCTTCTGATTACAGAGATCCTCTTCGAGGGACCTCTGTCTTTAAGGGGGGGAGTGTTGTGACCCTGCCGGTCACTGCCTACCTGCCTGCCTGCCTGTGTTTGTCTTTCTCCGGTTTGCAGGGCGGAGTCAAGACGCAGGTGCTGCTGATCACTTGATTGGGGCAACTGCACTATAAAAGAGGCTACCTGGCTGAAGTTCAGGGTTCCCTCCCTCCATTGCTACATGCGTCACCCTTGTCTTTTGTTTGGGTTTAGCACATTACTCTGATTTACACCGCACCTTTGTTTTCTTACCATCTCATTAATACTGACTGCACTTCATGTTTTCACACATATTTACTTTAATAAATACATCTTTTTGTTAACTCTTTACCCACGTGTGGTCTCCCTATGTTAAATCACCCAGAACGAGCCGGGTGGTTATAACATATGGGGGCTCGTCCGGGATAACTTTGGGGCCTTTTTGTTGAGTGGAGTAGGTAAATGTGCTGGTTTTGGGTAAGCGAACGTATCACTTAAATTTGTGAATGGGTAGGCGGTCTAGAAGACGCAACCTGTTTTAATTGGGCATTGGCGCATTTGATTGGCTACTCCGATTGTGCTTGAGTGCACCCTAGGCCTGTAGGTAAAACTTTTTCGTGAGATTCACGTGGATCTTGTTGGGATGGTACGATTTTTTTTATGATCCTTCAGTTTTGTATAGTTCCGTAAAATACGCGGAGAGAGGGAAACCAGTTTGGTTTTGCCAGGCTGTTTGTAAGCAACCTTAATAAAGTAGGTAAGTGCTGTCTTGGCATTGTGTGCAGGAACATTGTTTTTGTTTGTTTCATTGAAGCAGAGTACTAACCCTGCATTAGATTTCAGACCGTTTGCGCTTTTTGTCTGGCTTTTTGGGGATTGACGTGCTTCACCCTGGGCCGAGGACACAGCCGTGGTCTGTTGGCTTGAGGGGCCTGGCCCCGATAGTCACTTCCATCGGTATGGTGAGTAAAAATCTTGGTTCTTGGGGTTAAGCGAGAAGACTTAGGTGAGTAGTTTATTCAGGGGAATTTACGAGTTAGATGTGGGGGAGCTCCTGGTCGCTTGTTTTTGTTTTGTTTCGCAAACAATGCCATTCATGCACACAACAAATTCATTGTATGGTTGTTTAAAGTTATCGGTCAGTCACTTGATGCTTTCAGTTTGGGTTCGAGTTTCGTAGGCTATTGGTAAATTGTTATACTTATGAATAGTATATACTCTTTTGATCCCGTGAGGGAAATTTGGTCTCTGCATTTATCCCAATCTGTGAATTAGTGAAACACACTCGGTGCAGAGTGAACACACAGTGAGGTGAAGCACACACTAATCCCGATGCAGTGAACTGCCTGCTACAGCCACGCTCGGAGCAGTGAGGGGTTAGGTGCCTTGCTCAAGGACACTTCAGCCATTCCTATTGGTCGGGGTTCGAACCAGCAACTCTCCGGTTACAAGTCCGAAGCCCTAACCAGTAGGCCACGACTGCCCAATCACACGTTTCCAAAACACAACAAAAACGTGTGTTTTCAAGCAAAAATAACATCTACTGTTCCAAATGTATTTTATTAAATATTACACATATCAGCCAAAATATTAAATGTATTAATTTTCCAGAAATGCATGTTGTATTATTTTTACATGTTTAACTTAAAATATGTGTTGTGATGGAAATGACAAAGTGTGGTGGAGATGACATAATGACATACATAGACACATTTAAGATTTAAAAGCATTAAGATTTAAAACAAAAAAAATGCGTAAGGCCTAATTTCATTCCACTCTTGAAATGAGTTTGGGGGTCAGTTCTACTCATATAGTTCTCTCAAAATAATCAGTAACTGGGAAACTAGTTGAGTGAACTTAAAACTTTTGTGGTGCCTGAACAATATGGCAGCTTTGAGTACAGCTCTGCAATTTTATTGAGTTTAGAACACTGTTGGGGAATACAGTGTAGCTAGGCCAATCCCATTTAATCCCAGCCTAATGTGTCTAACCTAGGCCTAGGCCTACTAATTTTCTGGGCTAACAAGGAATAGGGCTACTGACTCATAGTCTGTGTCTATTTTACACCAGGGGGTGCGTTGAGTGTGTCGTTATATTTCTATGATCAGCCCAGGAGGTTTCCACCACGTGCGGTGTTCAACACTGTTCCTGTTCATCCCAATGGTAAGAACATGAAGGAGTGGGCTCAAATGAGACTGTCAGGCTGTACACTCAGGGTATGATCTAAAATGTTTGGTTTTCTCTCATTCCACTATCATTGTAGTGGATAAAGACACAGGGGAGGTATGCATCTCTTTTCTTCACACTGGAAATACATGGGACCCCAACTCTGCTTTCAGCATCCTTAGGTTCATTCAGGTATCCTAAAAATCAAACATATTTGACCTAAGTGATAAATACTAGGGGATGAGGATTAAACCTGCAATTGCACTATGGGATGGAGATAGTATGACAACACCTCAGGTTCCTTTTTGAATTAACATCGGAATGTTGGACCACACTGCTCAGTGCTCACGTCATGTGCAGTAGGCCTACATCTGTCCAGAAAATGATTGCAGTTTATACATGAGTCCTGATGATGTGTTTCCTTTGGTGTCCAACATAGCACATACTTTCTTACCCTGTTCTGGAGGACCCCATAAATTTGGAAGCTGCGGAAATGTTTTTGAAAAGGCCGCACATCTACAGGGAGGTGGTTGAGCAATGTGTGAAAGCCAGTCAAGCATTAGAAAGAGAAGGTGGTAAGATACAATGATGAAATCTGATGATCTGATGGTGATTTTAGAACGTAGATAAAATTTAAAGTAACATTGTGCCTTTCCTCAAATATCCAGCAACTGATGCTAGCCCCAACCATCCTTTGAGAAGTGACAGGTGAGAGGCATTTGTGGGTAAGGCAATGCAAGGGTAGGGGTATTCAGAATTCTCTCTGATTTTGTCATGTTATTATCTTCACAACTGTGGTGATCAGGTTTGTCTTGAAGATCTCTTTTGAGGAGTATCTGCAGGCATGGACAAAAATAGCCACCAGCAAAGAAGGACCTCGTAATGACCCAAATGAATGTATGGGAGCCATTTTTATGTGAGACGGACAATGAAAGCAAAACAGCCAAAAATAGTCTCAACAACTGAGATATTATCTAGTCATATACATAGTTTCTTCTGCTCTCCTGTCCAGTATTGGAATACTCCAAAAATGTTTGTTTGTCTCAGTTCTGAAGTTATTGTATAACGTTGTTAGAGGTGATTTATTGTGCAGTTATTGTCAGTTAAGAATGAATATTTAGGATATCTGTGCGACCAATGGATGTCCTGGGACAATGTTGGGTTGTCTAAGCACGTAAAATTCCATATGGTTATGTCAAACGATGACAAACTGAAATCATGTATGCAAATCCTAAAAGTAAATCCCTTTAGTCAGGTTTATGATGAATACATTTTCTTTATTATCAACTAATTCTGATTTCAATATTATAGCACTGGATAAACTGGTCAGCTTTGCACAGGTGTTTCCGTCCCACTGTGGATCACCAACCCAAAAACTGATTCCCTATACCGAAGCCTGTCTTGAAACGTAAGTTTATCTTCCATGTACCACTACAATTGAAAATTTTAAATGCTTTGAGATGTATAGTGATGATGAAATTCTTGTATTGTTAAATGTATTGTTGTGTTTTTAATGCATTTCCTTTGCGTTAAATATTTATGAGCTCATATGCACAAATGAGAAAAATGTGAAATACGCATAAATACTAAACACACATCAATTGAAATATGCACATTCATTGATTTACATATTTGGCAGAGGCTGTTTCTCAAAATTGCGGATCCATAAAGATTCGTGCTTGATAGAACTGAGCCCTGCAGAGTCAAATCCTTCAAAGACAAGGCAAGCTTCTTATTAGCAAAATACACAATGGAACAGACTGGCAAGTGTGCAGGAAGCTGAAGGTGTGCGTTATTGAAAACCATGCTTCCTGCCCATTCTTCTTTTTGAAAAACAATGAATGATCACTGTCATTCTCCCGCGTAAATTATTTAAGTTATACATGTTTAATTAATTTGCCAAAATAAACCACAGAGCAGCAACCATTAAGCAAAATTGTAAAGAGAAAACTGTACTATTTAGCTCGCAATCACCCTCTTTGGAAAAGGTATAAATACCCTAAATGCCTTCTTTACACGATTACGGTGTAAGAGTTCACAGTTGTCAAAATGACCTGAGCCCATACTTGTTTATATTTAAATACATAGTGAACTGCCTTGTTTAGTACAGATTTTATCCTCCATAAATTTGCGCACATGATTGTGGGTGTTCCTAGCACGTAGAGGATAAACACAAGCATCCTCAGAATTTACGCCAAGTAGAATTTGGTCTTTTGGATGCTTGACATTTGAACAGTACTTCGACAGGACTTGATGTAACATCCTTTAAATTGCAGCCTTGAAGAATCCCACCTTGACTTTGAGAAACAGCCAAAATCATGCCCACCACAGTCTGAGATCAATGTTTTGTCTTTTTGTACAGAATCAAAAACGTAATGTATGGCCCACCACAAAAGCATCAGAGGAAAATGAGACAGAAAGAGGATAAACTCAAACAGATTCAGCAAATGAGGAAGTTGTACCAGCTTCACAGCTTGATGGGTACTGTTCTTGTGTTAGAAACCAGACAATTTACAAGAAGTGACAGCTCATGAAAGTACACAATGACTAGATTCTGACTCTACTTTTCCATATGTTCCGCATTTTTCTATTTTATTGCTGTGTTCAGTCTGTTCTGTTGTGAACACGTTCAATCAATCAAAATGTTACATATCATTTTCTGTTGGGCTATATGCAACAGTGAGATCAACCCAGAAATATACGGCCATGTTGTACATTTGTTTGACTCCTACTCTACTCCCTCCTCCATGGTCTATCCCATGCACCTGTCCATCCACACCTGAAGAGCCCCAGCAGGATTGCCCAGCAGCACCCCCAGCCACAGTGCAGGGTCCAGGCCAGCACGAGTACTGGGAGACTGAAGTGGACAGGCTGGTGGCGTGGACACACACCCTGTCTCTGGAGCAGCTGAATGAAGATCCCTGACCTACAGTGATGTTGACACCTCCAATGGCATAGGCAGAGTAGTGTTATGTCCACAGACCAGGCTTTGCCTCTATGCATTTCATATGGGAGGTGTGTGGTAACAGGTCACCTGGATTAGGCAAGTCTCTCCATACCTTTGCTAAAGGCTACTAAAAACATTTGTTGAGTAATTCAAGTATTTCATCAAGTATTTCATTTTGATCAAATGACACAGTTACAGTATAATTTATTTTTCTCCAATTTATTATCTTACTACTTAACTTCAAAGCATAAAAGTGCAACGCGACTTCCCAAAAAGTTGGGACGCTTTGTAAAAGAATGTTAGGAATTACAAATCATGTCAACCCCTATATTTGACTGAGAATAGTTCAAAGAGAAATTTGATGCCAGCAACACGTCTAAAAAAAGTTGTGACGGGCATGTTTACCACTGTGTTGCTTCATCTCTTTATTCAACAACATTCTCTAAATGTTAAGGAACTGGGGAGACCAGTTGCTAGAGTTTTGAGAATGAAACATGTATGTAATGTAGGATTTCAGCTGCACAGCAGTCTGGGGTCTTCTTAATCATGTGTGTCATTCCATGATGCACAACATTTGATAGGTCTGGACTGCAGACAGGCTATTTTAGCTCCTGGACTCTTCCTTTATGAAGAAATACTTATGTTTAAATATGTGCAGAATTAATTTCGCCATTGTTTTCCTGAAATATTCAAGGTTTTTCCTGAAAAGACATGGTCTTGATGACAGTATGTGATGCTCAAAACCTGTGCACATCCTTCAGAATACCCATGCCATAGACACAAATGCACCTCCACACAGTCATGGATGCTGGGTTTCGAACTGAGCACTATAAGAAGCTGGATAAGTTGGATAGTTGAATAGTCCCTCTCTTCATTAGCCCAGATGAGTCTATGATTTCTGGAAAGAATTGCAAATTTTAGTTGGTCTAACCACAGGACCCTTTTCCACTTTACCTCAGTCCATTTTAAAAGCTTATGCTCGTTTATCATTTTCTGTATCAGGTCTCAAATAAAATTTCTTCTTTGTATGGTAGAGTTTACATGTGAATGGAAGATTAAACTGTGCTCATAGACAATGGTTATCAGAAGTTTTCCTGAGCCCATACAATGATTTTCTTTACAAAAAGGTGTGGTTATCCAGTGTCATCTGAGGTCCAAAAGACCATAGCCATCCAATATTTATTTCAGCCCTGTCCCTTTGTTTTATATATTTCTCTGAATTCTAATGATATTATGCACTGTAGATGATGAAATCCTCAAATCCTTTGCAATTTCATGATAAGAAACATCATTCCTAGATTTTTTATTTTATTTCACAAAATGTCCCAACTTTTTCGGAATTCGGGTTGTATTATGTTAATATATCTCACACTTGCTAGTCCTCATTTTTGTAAGATTCACAAATCAGATTTTAATTCATAAGGAATTCTACTTTTTATTTCATGGATTATAGTGAAACAGACACTGTTTCAACATTATAGATATAAAATGACAGCATAAAAGAATATTAGTCTGGAAATAAAGTGCATGATAAAAGAAACACACATACACACACACATGCACACACGCAACACAAACACATGTCTATATCTCTCTCTCTCTCTCTCTCTCTCGCTATATATATATATATATATATGGGGGGGGGGGGGGGGGGGGGGTTGGACAATCAAATCATTTGGGTGGGGCTACATACAAGGATGAACAGAAGAGCAACAGTGCCAGGTCATTCACATCACCCGAGCGTGCTTGAGTTCATTTTGGGTATGTTCGTAAATTCAATCTGACACACTCTGGACGCTCCGAGAGTGTGAGGCTCTGATTAAAGACACGATAATTCCGAATTTACGAACGGTTAAGAGTGCTCGGAGCGATCGGAGTGGCAGTTTACGAACGCACCCTTTGTTTACTACAAAAAGGCTGTTTTGCAAGCAAGATGTTTGAATTTTGCTATTGTGTCTGTTGTACAAGAAAATGACAGCACAATAAATTAAAAAAATGAACAAATAAACAGCAATTGAGGTTGAACAAAATTCAAGTCTGGCTATGCCAGGCTAGGGGGAACATGTAATGTAAAATATACGCGTAACATCACAAACAAACGTACAAACATATAATGTAAAAATTAGATATTGTTAGTTTTCCATTGTGAATAATGTTTATCTAAAAAAATGTGAACAGTATATGCTGGTTTTGTCCTAATGACTAGTGACTACTGTGAGTATTACTCCAGGCTGGTGAGTTGTGATCATTGTCAGACGCTGTTGTCTCCTGGGTCTGATGGGTTGAGAGCACTAGTCTCAAGTTTTTGAAACTCGCTGATGAGGCCTTGGAAGTCAATGCGGTGGTCTGGTGAGCGCTCCCAGCAGCTCTTCATCAGGATATAGATCTAGGGATGGCATCAGAAATGCACATGTGTCACAATCCACTCAGCCCAGTCACAGAAATACCGTTTCAACTGAGACATGTGGCCTGGGCATATTTAACACATATAAAAACTCTTCTAACAGAAATAAGAGGGGTAGAAAATGTGTTCAATAAACTATAAAAGGCCATCTTAGACCACTTCCAAAATTAAGCAGACTAACGGGGGTAGTATTACATAGCATTGCTTACAATTTAGCAAACAACACATACAAGTGCATTGAAAACAATCTGCAGTTAAGCCTGAACTTAGCATTCCCCCTACCTTTTCTGGGCAGCCAGTCGGGCATGGTAACCTCCTCCCCGCCTCCAGGGCAGAGACCAGTCTAGTGACAGTCATCTGACCTTGGCTTCGACCAATCATATCTGAGAACATCTGTTTTGGGGAAACGGCTTGTTAGTGCAAACCACACTGTATTTCTTGCATCACAAAAAAGAACACATGACTAATTTGTAATTCTTGGTTAGTGTAATGTAACCTGTGTGAGTAATACACTTCAAGTATAACAGACATGCAGCATGCCTTTCACTAAATATAACACCAGACGGCAATACTGGAATTAAAATACAACTACAACAACCACTGGAGGTCCGGCAACAAAGACCTCTACAGCACAGCTCGAGCCAACCTGAAGAGGGGCATCAGAGATGACAAGGCAGACTACAGGAGGAGGACAGAGGACCACCTGAGCAGTAACAAGTGACAATAAGCAGTAACAGCCTGAGCAGTGGCGGGAAGTCCAGCATCTGACCAACTACAGGACCAACCTCGGAGCTGCTAAAGGCGGCCCTGTGCAGGCAGAGGAGCTGAACATCTTCTTTGCCCGCTTCGAGGTCACAGCACCAGAGACGGCACCACTACACCACGCGGCCCACAGCAGCATAAACCTCAAAATGGAAGAGCATGAGGTGAGGCGCCCGCTGCGGACCGTCCACCCAAGAAAGGCGGCTGGTCCTGATGGCATCCCGGGACGTGTGCTGAAGGACTGTGCAGATCAGCTGGATGGAATCTTCACAAAGATCTTCAACAGCCCTGCCCTGCAGCCTTTACCCCCACCAGTTTGCCTACAGAGCGAACCGATCCACAGAGGACGCCATAGCCATAGCACTCCATAATCAGACCTGGAGCAGTAGGGGAGCTGTGCGCAGATGCTCTTTGTGGAATATATAGCTCTGCATTCAACACCATCCTTCCTCACAAGCTAGTGGTCAAACTGGGGGACCTGCATGTGGATAAATAGCTTCCTCACTAACCGCAGGCAGAGGGTCAGAGTGGGCCACCACACATCCACTGCCCTAAGCCTCAGTACCGGCTCTGTGCTGTGTGCTGAGTTCCTTGCTCTGCTCCCTCTACACACACAACTGCTTCCCTTTCCATCACAGCAACACCTCTGTGAACACCTCTAAGCTGCTGGAAAAGGCCCATCAGAGACTAACATCACACAAAGACTGCTGGTGTCCTTTTACCGTGCCTTCATTGAGAGCATACTAACATACAGTACTGCATGTGCCTATGGTACACCAGCTGCACTGCGGCTCAGAGGAAAGTGCTCCAGAGGGTCATCAACACCGTCTAAAAGATCGTTGGCTGCCCTCTCCCCACACTGGAAGAACTACGCAGTTGCCATTGTCTAAAAAAAGCCCACAACATTATAAATGACATCGACCATCCCGGTCACTCCCTGTTTAAACTGTACAGATTAGACGTACACATTAGACGGTACAGATTAATTAACGAAAGGACAAATAGACTCAAACTGTTTTTATCCAACTGCAATAACCACCCTCAATGCTGCAAAAAATAATGTGCAATATGGAATCTGATATGAAATGGATTAATGCAATGACAGAAAGTAGATTTTATGTTCATACTGTTTTTATGCAATAACTGTTCATACTGTTTTTCATGCAGTGACTGGGTGTGTGTATGACTGTGTGTTTATGTACTGTGTGCTGCTAATGCTGTTATATGTTTCTATTTATTCTTTTTAAGTAACACCAGCACTTAAATTATATTTTTATAAACTCAATGAATGATGCACTGACTGGAGATTTTGTTGTACATGTGACAATGACAATAAAGACCTATTCTATTCTGTTGACACAAACACACACACACACAAATACACACACACCAAAAAATCACTCTTCAGACCATAATCACTTAGCACTGTCAAAGTATGTGAGTAGATCTCTCAAAGTATACAGACAAGGGTCAATAGACTGTATGGCGTACTCCCTATCTTATACTGTATCAGTTTGGTTGGGACTGGACAGGGTGTCTGTAAAGAAAAAGGACTTACTGCAGGAGGGCTCTTCTTGGTGTCACAGTAGGTCATGATCTCATAGAGAGTCACACCAAAGGACCACACGTCAGATGCACGGTAAAACTTTAAATGCACAAGGCACTCTGGGGCATACCTACAGGACAGAAAAACAACAAGCTCATTGTCAACAGCTGAATATCATCCGATCAATCCACAATGTTAACTATAAAACTAAATTGTTTTTCATGAATTTGAATTCTTGATATTTATATTATGTGACAACACAAAACATTCAGGAACCAGCTGATAATACAAAGTGTTGTATAACCATTGTTTGAATGTTGATTGGAGGTCATCAATCAATATCAGACCAAATTGATATTTATAATGGCTTTCGTGCAATGTTAGTGGAATATAAGGTGCATAACAATGGAAAATTACAAAAAAAAATTTTTACACCAATGCCCCATTCTACATCCTTACCAAAAGACTGGGCTCTCCTGTTCCTCTTTGACTCTATAGTAGCCCTCATTGTCTTTGATGCTCTTGGTCAGGCCAAAGTCTCCAATCTTCACCAGATTTTCACTTTCCACCAACACATTTCGGGCTGCCAGATCCCTGTGAATGTAGTTTTGGGATCCCAAGTATTCCATTCCCTGATGACAATAAAAAAGACATGCTGAACAGATCCTCAGTAATTTCACTCCACAGGAAAAAATGCCCTCAGACCTCAGATATTTCAGTTAAATTCTCAAATTCTTTTCATACTATACTATGTACTATACCTCACATATCTGTTTGGCATAGAGAAGCAGTTTATTGTGGTCAATCTTAGGTTTGTTGTGTGGCAAATACTCTTTCAGGCTGCCCATTGGCAGGTATTCCATGATGAGCTTGAAGGTCGTTCCTCCTAAAACATTGAACAGGTTAACATGCACATTATAACCAATTTATTGGTAACTCAGTTTCTGGCTACTGTAAAAGGAAAAAATGTCAAATGATACACCTCTCTCTTCAAAGCAAAGATAGACATACTGTACACAAAAAAAAATCAGAAACACAATTAATCAGTCTATTCATACACTTTGGGCCCTATTTTGGCGATCTAAAATGGATGGTCATTGGCGAATAGCTTACCGCAAAACTTCAAATAATAGCCGAGTCCCAAATAGACGCATGTCTCTTTTAAACGCTTGGCGTGGCTACAGGTTTGGGTTAAAAGACTGCCATGGGGAAAGATAGAGTTCAAAATTGTATAACTTTTTTCAATATGAACTATGCCTATATGACTTTGTCATCGTTCAATTCATCCCTTGTGTTTGGCCGATGGTAAGCTTGTTTTTATGCTGGCAACAAAACAAAAGGGTTCGCGAACGTTATTCTTTATTCTAAATGCATACCGCCATGGCGATAAAGAGAAAGAAGTAGGCTATGATTTAAAATGTAAGGTGGCTGTTGTCAAATTTGCCAAATAAAATACAGGAGAAACTATATGGTTCATGCTCTCTCATGGTGTTTCATTCGTGCTGAAAAGGAGGGAGAATGAAACATTACGCACGTTCCACTTTTGCATAAATAATTCTTGAACGGTTTTGGTCAGGGCTGATAATGCAATTGTATTTGACAAAGGACCGATATAGGCTAGGTTGCTAGTGACAAACTATGAGCTTTCAGTGTGAACGCTCAATGAACAACATCTCAACACTAAATGAATGATGATCCGTAATTGTCATCAGATAGCCTAGTCATATAGGTAGACATTCAGTATGTTTGAAATAATTAATTTGATAATATTTTCCATCTTTGCAGAGGAAAAGTTTTGTGTGAAGGGAATTAAAGGCCCGTCTCATATAGACGCCTGTCTCTAATACTAGCCGGTGCAGTCTGGCGATTTGGGGAAATAAAAGCCCAGGCTATTATTTGGAGTTTTACGGTAAATACATTTAGGGGTTTGTCCGGTCCACATTCGGGTGGTTTTGTTATCAAACGTCGGGCGCTTGGCGCAAAAAGGCGGTTTCTTAATCAGTCATGGGTGTGTTATGAGGTAACATCCTTTAAACCAATGAAAATGACATATGTCATTCCATAACTTCAAACAGCACATCGGTATTTTGATAGTCAGCGGTGCATTTAAAGGAATCTGCTTGACTGTATGGAACAGGTATTCCACTAAACCATGCTTTACTAAAACCTAGCAGAGTATAGCCTACATGGATCTGTCTATTATTAGAACTCATAGCAAAGTGAAGCTAACTTCATCGTGGTGTCATAGTCAATAACAAAACAGTTATACACAGTTAATTACTTTCACTATTGACTAACAATGGATTAAGTATAAGTATATAAGTATATATACTCTTTTGATCCTGTGAGGGAAATTTGGTCTCTGCATTTATCCCAGTCCGTGAATTAGTGAAACACACTCAGCACACAGTGGACACACACAGTGAGGTGAAGCACACACTAATCCCGGCGCAGTGAGCTGCCTGCAACAACAGCAGCGCTCAGGGAGCAGTGAGCGGTTAGGTGCCTTGCTCAAGGGCACTTCAGCCATGCCTACTGGTCGGGGTTCGAACCGGCAACCCTCTGGTTACAAGTCCGAAGCGCTAACCAGTAGGCCACGGCTGCCCCAGTTGTCTAGTTTAGAGGTTGCGCTTGTAAAATGTGGAAGTGAAGAGTGAAAGAGGTAGGATTACCATTGAAAACATAGCCTGAAAAAAGCAACACTTACCCCAATACTGTTCGAATGACTGAATAAAAAACCTAAGGACATTTATTCTGCAGAGGAGATGCTGCTTACATCTCGTGCCGTGCGTCTTTAACTGTGCTTTATATGGGCCTTTCGCTATAGACCAGGTCTTTCTTGGTCAGTGGCGTAATGCTTTTTAGATGGTGTAAAATAGCGATTTTTAGATAATGCGCCAGACCACACCTTAGGCTGTCAATTGCCACATTCCTGGGCGCATTGTTTAATAAAAGATAAGCGCTTAGTGAAAAATTTGAGTGTAAGATAGGAATAAGCTTTGCACTGTGTTAAGAATGCGCTTTGCGCTGCGTTTCTGATCGTCAAAATACGGCCCTTTAACTTTCACTGTCTATCAGGTGCTGCTGTGCTTGCCCATGATCCTATGACATTCACTGGAAAGAGGAATTTAAGATTAAGATAGAAAAGATAGTCATATTCTAAAGTCAGCGAGTAAGTGGTCTCACCTTCCTCGGCGCTCACTCCTTTATACTTGACGATGTTTTCGTGGAGGAGCTCACGCATGGTGTTGATCTCCCGCAAGAGGTTGCTGGTCTCCACCCCCGAGCTCTCGGACTTTAGGGACTTCACCGCGACCAGCTCCCCTGTACGGTCACCACGTGAGTCATACAGGCACAGCTCCACCTTGCCAAAGTGACCCTACAGAAACAAACAGGAACTGTGACAGTCTACCAGTGTTGTGCATGAACGAGTTCAAAAGAAGGCGTTCATTGAACACGTTCATTTTTCTGTGAACATTGAACTGAATGCAACATATTTGCAAATTAAGAACTAGAACGCGGACTCTCAGTTCAGATTATGTGAAGTGAGCGCCACTGTTGAGGTCTAATTAAACGTCACAGAATTTTTCTTCTCTTGACAAGTGACATGGTCTGCTGCTCATGCTTTTCCAACAGCATATTGTTGTCTCACTTCCACATTTCACGAGCGCAACCCCTAAACTAGACAACTTCACACTACCTTTCCCCACGATGCATTGCACACACAAACTAGCAACCCCTAAACTAGACAACTTCACACTACCTTTCCCCACGATGCATTGCACACACAAACTAGCAACGCATATCGGCATGCGTATTCCATAGCAATGACGGTGCAGAGCAGTGAAGTGAGTTCAGCCAGTAGGCGAACCTCGAAATTTGTTAATTTAGAATTTTGGAGTGTTTACCTTCCCACTACAGAGGAACTCCTAGTTTACAGGAGTGATATTGATAAAGAGTAAAATTAATTTTCTGTGCAAATGTAGTATTTTGTCAAGCTGTCTAGTATTTCAGCACTTTAATCTGAAAAGTTAGTACCTCAATCTGTTTGACAAAAACTAAAAAATTTACTAAAAAATGAACTGAACTTTGAACTAGTTCAAAATTGAAATGGTGAACTATGGACGTGAGCTGTTAACTTTGAACCTATGAGAACTGAACTTTGAACTAATTCATGTTCATATTCAGGCCTTCCACACACACACATACACACACACACACACACACACACACACACACACACATATATATATATGTCAGGGATAATGTATAGAACGGCGGTCATTATTGGGAAAATAAGTCCCGACAGGGAAGGGTCTTGTTCCGCCCTGAAGGGACTTATTTTCCTAATAATGACCGGCGTTCTATACATTATCCCGTTTATTACACGGCTACTTGCCAAAACGAAATAATAAACTTCCCACGATATGATAGCCTACATAGCCTAGCCTATTTGTTACAGTTCATCGTGGCATTTGCTGAGAAACATAGTTCGCAAAAACACACGTTGAACTTGAATCAAACATTCTTAATAACACAGATGATCAACCGTCTGCTTTCACTTTTGAATGAAGTTCCAGTTCTTGTGTAGTGATATGAAATACCTGAAGTAGAAGCACAAACTCCGTTGCCATTGACAGCGGTAATTATGTTTGCAGCGGTAATTACATGTAAATATTTTACCGTAGAACTTTGGGAAAGCCCATTCAAGTCAATGGAGCATTCTACTTGCCTTGTGAAGAGCCGTGTAATACATATATATATATAATATATATATGTGTGTGTGTGTGTCAAAGTGCATACCTCTCCCAGTGGTCTGATTCTCTTTAGGAACCTCTTCTCAAACACATTCGGATCAAGGTCCACATTTGGCATTCCACTTGAGTCAATTGCAGGATCTGTAAATGTTGATTGAGGGAGAGAACCATGTTAAAAATGACGTGTTATACATAATCATGACAAAGTACATTTTAGAGACTAGATCTTTACTGCCAAATGTTGACGTCTACCTCTAAGAACCTCTCTGAACCATTTATGAACAGATGACCCACCAGTCTTTATTGCTTTGTGGCCTAAGGCATTTAAAACACTTTCCATAGGTGTCTGACAGGAAATTAAAAAAAGCTCACCTTCCTCCTCAATCCTCACCAGCCTCTGGAGAACGGCCCTGAGGAATGGTCTCTGCCTGGGGTCATAGTTCATGCACTCGGTCATGAGGCTGGCCAACTGACTGACCTGCTTGCTCACCAGTTTTCCCTTAGCTGTGTAGAAGCGCTCTTTCTGTTCAGGGGAGAAAGCTGCATTTAGACTGAGCTTGAATACACAAAGGCATAAATACTCAAGGTTTCATAGCCTAGGCCACAAGGAAAGCTTGGCATTTGAACTGAATATAAAAAGGCAAAAACGAATGATTTACATTTTCAATAATATCACATGACCATGCAACAATGAGGGTAGTACACATTACAACTGTAATTTGTATTAAACAGGTCATCTTGCAGACACATTTAATACAATAGCCATTCTTCTACAAGATGCGTACTGTCGCTTTGTGGAGCTGGTGTGATGACCATACCTCAATGCGCTTCTTATCCTTAAGGGGGCGCTCTCCATTGTGGCAAATTTCCCACAGAGTTACGCCGAACCCCCACTTGTCAGCTGCAATGCTCACTACCTTGTGGTTCTCCATGTACTCGGGCGCTATCCATGGAATACGGTCCAGGCGCTCTGCAGAGAGGGAGAAAAAGACAGAGACAGAGAGAGAAAGAGCGAGAGAGAGAGAGAGAGAGAGAGAGAGGAAACTGTTAGTGCAGGGAATCAGGCTCATCAGTTCCTCTCCAGCCCACATCACAGACAAGTCTGAGCTCTCTGCAGGATATGGCCCGAGATTGGTGATCTTTTTGCAAACCCAATGAATCAAATGTGCACTCTGCATGTTGCCCTGTGTGTCCTGTGGTTTTCTTTCATGTTTCTAAACATTTCTTAAAGGGAAACTTGGCAGGATTTCCCCCTCTGCTGGAGAAATTGTGCATTATGCTATTTCAAATTGTGGAAAAAGGTAACGATAAAGCACATGGATTTGTTTACAAGCTAGCAAAACGGTTAGCATAAGTTCGGCAGACAATGTGTATGTTACAAGGTGAGAAACACGATTTACACAAGTTTCTTGTTTCTCACTTCTCTTTCCGGGACGGTAGTCTCAATGTTGCAAGGTTGGTTTTCCGCCTGGGGACGCTAGGGCCAGCGGGAAAAGTCACCATTTTCACCGGAACAGGTCATTTAACCATCCAAATGATTTCTAAACGGGTTTATTACGTTGAAATAATTGCCAAGTTCCCCTTTAAATCCATTTATCATCAGCATGTATCTGCTCATTCTGCTACACACTCTGTATGTTGCAGAGGGGCAGGAAGTTAGGTTGGCCACTGACGTAAATAGTCAGTGGTTTTCAGCTGAAATTTCAGAAAGGTTTATGTGACATTCAGATTCATAGGTACTGTAAACCTCTCTGCTGGGTGGGTGTTAATCTAAATTACTATTGACACTAATATCAACTAGTGTAGTTCTGTTGGTGTAGTATTTTATAAGCTCACATTGACCTTTGTTAAGTGAGGACTGACATGACGGATTCAGTATGTGTTTTCAGCGTTTTCAGATTGGTGATGCCAAACTTCCTGTCTGTTGTGTGCGAGTCACCGTGCTTTTTGTTACCTTCTCTGGAGAGAGCTGTGCTGGGGATTCCCGGGTGGCTGAGCTTCATGAAAGGGGCATTTCCGTCCAGGCCATCCCTGGCCAACAGGATGTTCTTGGCACACACAAACCCATGAACGAGCCTTTTGTCCTCCTACAAAGGGGGACACCAAACATAAATCTGCATAACGAATGGACAGTGTAAGGGCATAGTAATACAGGTATAGTAGTATAAGGCTGCCATTCTAATCTAAAGATGACACATTGACATATCATTATCACTGTAGATTGAGACATAGTGGAATTCCCCACTTCCTTCACCTTTTACAAGAGTAAGATTATATAGTGACATTTGTATCTGTTATTGCTACAGGTAGACTGCTGATAGCAAGGACCAAGGTCACCACTGAACTTGATATAATTAGAGTCAGGTGAAAAAAACACTGCTTGAAGTTATATTTAAATACTGTAGCTACCAAGGGCAGTGGTACCGTAGTGGCTAAGGAGCTGGGCTAGCATGTAGTAGCCTGAGAGGTTGTGGGTTCATTACCCTTGAGCAAGGCACTTAACCCTAAGTTGCTCCAGGGACATTGGCCCTTGTAATATAATTGACATAAGTCATTTGCTTTGGATAAAAGCGTCTGCTAAATGAAATTGTATGTAAATGTAAACGTAAAACAGACCAATAGCTAAAATTCTCACCAGGTAGCTCAGGACACTAGCCAGTTGCTTGGCCACTTGAAACTTCCAGGTTGGGCTGAGGCTGGAGCCATGGGCCTGCATGAACAGGTCAAGGGGTCCATGCTGGAGATGCTCCTCTACCATTATGACTGCACCACAGAACAAGGGCAACAATGATTGACAGGGTCAAATTCAGGATTGCCATTACGTCAGTGACCATTACGACAATAATGATGAGTAAAGGTTATAGCAGCATCTATAGATGTCTAATTGCCAACTAGCTAAAATATGTAAGGGATAATGTATAGCACGCCGGTCATGCTATACATTATCCCTCTGCTGCGCGTCGGGGTCTGGTTCGCCCTGTCGGGACCTATTTCCCGATAATGACTGGCGTTCTATACATTATCCCACATATTACACGGCTACTTGCCAAAACGAAACAATAAACTCCCCACGATATGACTCTTTAGCCTACATAGCCTAGGATATAGCCTATTTGTTACCGTTTCATCATGGCTTTTGCTGAGAAACAAATAGTTTGCAACAGCACAAGCTGAACTTGAATCAAACATTCTTTAGAACACAGATGATCAACCATCTGCTTTCACTTTTGAATTAAGTTCCAGTCCTTGCGTAGTGAAATGAAAGACGTGAATTAGAAGCACAAAACCCATTTTCCTTGACAGTGGTCTGTAATACTTAGCAACGGTCTGTTATTGAGAATTAGCAGACCACCGAACATTGGGAAGGCCCATTCAAGTGAATGGAGCATTCTGCAGCATTATGAAGAGCCGTGTAATAACATTAAATATTGGTGCTTGCCTCAAAGGCTATACTGAGCTTCAAATGACAGCTAAAAAAGGCCAGTGTTTGAGTGTAACAATGGACAATTCCAAGGAGCATCCACTGAGAGACATTCAGCATTAAGGAGATGCTACTCACTGTCTTGGTTGCGCACGCAGATCCCGTACAGCAGAGACATGTGCTTGTGTGAAACCAGACGCATCACGCTAACAGTTTCCAAGAAGTCCTGTCAGGTTCACAGAAGCAGAAAAACCTCAGTTAGCCATCTGACTACTGTTCCAACACACACACTAATACACACACACACATGCTGGTATCAATGAACTCTCTGTGAGACACACATAAACAGTTGTGATAAAAAGTTGCCCCATATCAGAGAGAAGGGGAATGAGAGGAGAGACACAGGCCTACTCACAGACATGTCCCTCTGTCCAGCACTTAGAACCTTCAGCACCACCTTCACTTCCTGGTGGTCATTGGCAAAGTCCAGGTAATCGGCTTCGTCACGCAGCCTCAGCTTGCCGGCGTAGATGTTGGTCCGGGTGCCACGCCCCAGGTGCTCCCCCTGCCCCACAAGGAAATTATGGTGTTGTAACTAAAAAGTACCAAAGCAGAACAATCCAAACACACACACACACACACACAGAGACACACACACTACAAACATGCAGAATGGTAGCAATACCTCAACTACGTCCTCTTTCAGAATTCTGTGGAAGACTAGGTGAGTTGGTGGAAGATTTTGGATTTCTTCCCTTGTTGCAACTAGCAAGTTGGAAATCTCTGAAATAAAGTCAATCACAGACAGTCATGGCTTTCTATCCCAATGATTGCTTGTTTGTTGCACTTTATATTCCAAAATCTGAATCAACTTAAACAAATAAAGCATTACAACATCTATTTTGTAACATCTTAAAATCTGATGGTAAAGAAACAGTACATAAATATTGTCAACACAAGGTTCTCTATACTAACGTTTTCAATAAGGTGCGTGTGTAAGCTAACTCTAGCCCTGTGAGTCAGACAGGTATACGCTAGGTGGTGGTGCTTACCTTTGGGCTGGGGTGGAAAACCCCTGGTCAGCTGTAGCGTAGTGTTGTCCGAGCGCAACTGCTGCCCCTCCAGCAGCTCCATCAGCTCCCTGAGGCCTGGCTGACTCACCTCCGTGCCGCACAGCAGGTAGCTGTCGCCCTCTTTCACTATCTGGAAGTGCTTGTAGCTTTTGGTCTTCACTGAGTTCATCTGTCCCCACGACGCACAAGCGTGTTAGGAGCAAAAAAGAAAAACCAGGTGCAACAGCATGTCAGGTGCAAAATAAAAAAAAATCTCTGTCTTGTAATGACATTTTTATCATTGCCATTGGTGATTCGTGCTCACAACCTGTGGTGCAATTAGTGTGTGTTTCTCTATAAAATCTCACCAACTCTAATGCTACATGTAATTTAAATACAAGACTGTGAATGTGCATCATCTCTATTTATAACTGTGAAAACAGTTTGGCAACATTTTCAAATATGGATCCACCGCAAAAACACCTTGTGGTGGCTATGTAACACCTTGTGGTGGCTATGTAAACTTTTTACACGTATATGCAAAAAGCATAATTTGGTCATGGTGGATAGTGAAATGACCACCATAGCCACCACATCCGCCATGACCAAATTATGCTTTTTGCATGTAACAAGTTTAATGTTTTAAGGAAAAAGTAAACCTTTCACCTGAAACTATTATTAACAATACTTCAAACTACTGACAGCGTCTTCACTATGTCTGAGCTCTCATAAGTAGCACCTCCACGGAGACATACCTCATTGCACACAACAGTCAGGAGGATGTGCTCATAATCGGTGCTACTCCGGCGAAGCAAGTAGAGACCCTCGTCATTGCCTTCCTCGCAAAGTTTGTGAATAGCGTAGTCCGTGCTGTGAGAATTACCCAGGGAGGTTTAGTCATACAATCTCAACTGTACAGTTGCATATTAACAGTACATGCAAGTACAGTGTGCGAAAGTAAAGTCACAGAGTCTGAAGTCAGGTTTTCTGAGAAAATCCCAAATGTTGGTGGGGCCAGGGCAAGTACATGGGTGGAGTGTGTTCACTCACCTGATTGGCCCGTGACATCCCTCGAGTATGTTCAGCTTCACGGAGGGTGGGGCGACCTCTCTGCATAGGAAGTGATGTGCGTCTGCTGTCAGCCGGAAGTAGCCGTCCACCAAGGTAATGAAAGAGAAAGCCTTCTCCTGCTTCTCCAGGTCCAGCTCCTGTGAATATTATTACAAACAAAACACGAAGTAATAAGGAAATGAGAACGATCAGACTAAATGTTGATTTCATATGTAGCTGAAATATACATATATATATATATATATATATATATATATAGAGAGAGAGAGAGAGAGAGAGAAAGAGAGCATACCATCTGTGTGTTGTCCCGTTTGTGAATTGTGACCAATGACTCTTTGACGATAATATGTGTGATCTCATAAAAGTCGGAGAAAGTTATCCAGTCCTGACAGTCTTTTGTCTTGTCTTTTTTCAGGCAACTGTCCCTCTTGGTCTTCTTGGAACTGGCTTTCTCCTTCGGAGGCAATTCTCTCTAGGGATCAGTTCAATTCCCAGCATCAGTGCACTATGCTTCACAATATTCCACATAGACATGAATACTAATCAAGAGCAAGAGCTTTTAGCAAATCTTAATCCAGCACTTACAACCTACTTGTTTTTTTTTTACATTATACTATGTATAATGAGTATTGTGAGTATTGAGTATTCTACAGTATGTGTCTACTTAGGCCATGTTAACATTTCTGAATAGATCTCATGGGACACAGAAGACGTGTGAGAATGCAGTAAGCAGCAGGCTGCAGTGATGCAGTGGTCACACTACCATGTCTTACCTCTGACGGCTTCAGGCGCCACTGGATGCCGGCTGTCCCCGAAACCAGCACCTGGTGGCAGGCTGGCTGCTTGGGAACCGGACTCTGGTCGAGGCCATCGGCGTCCAAGGTCCGGAGAGAGGCCGGCTCGAAGATCTCACAGCCAAAGCCATCCGTCAGCGTTTCTAGAGTGGCGATGTACTTCAGCTTTAGGTCCAGTGGGCTCACAGATCTCTCCATTACCGTTTTCTGGTTGAACTCGTTGAGGAACCTCTTGAAGACATTCGCTATGCGAAGCCGGACAAGGAAGTTACGCTGATAGATGGACTGTTTCAGGGACTCAGGAATGTGTCTCTTGTAGCTGGAGCCATAAATACATACATACATACATACATACTCTGATGTTAACATAGAAAAAAAATGCAACATTGGTCTGTCAAAAACATTTTACAAACCCATTCACAAGCCTATAATTAGACTGGGGGATAAAATGGCCCATTTTGGCAGACATTTAGCGCCCCCTCATGCTTATCTGGCACCCAGATGAATAATTAAGTAAGTTTTTACCAAGCGGCAACATTCTAATTTGAACAATGAAGCCCACCCGGAAATGCGAAAAATTGCAATACATCGAAAATCCGCTAGGGGCAGGTCCCAAAAGGGAGCAAATGTCCATAGACCCCCATGTTAAAATGTCCGTTTTCACAGCATAAATTCATGCTTTTACAGGTTGGTCCCATGGACTTGTATTTGTTGGTAGTTCCCGAGTGCCTGACAACTGTGAGGGGGGTGATTTTTTTTCTAACTTGTTAGTTTAGATCGCATTTAGATATTAAATGTATGAATAATTAAGGGCGTGGTCAACTTGATTGACGGCTGGTGTCCAGGCAGCAGACGAAGTCACTAGCTGAGTGGAGGAAACTCAGAATCTGATGTCTTGGCTGTGATCCTACCACATCCTTTCTGAAAATGTTTATTTAAATATCTGACATAAAATGGGTTGCTATTAACTGAAGCCTACTAACCGACAATTTAAGAAGACTTCGCTCCAGTTTTTCAGGTAAGTGACATTCCACGTAGATGTTAGCATTATAGCATCCATGTTAGTGGGCACTGTAGCAGCTATAGGCTACGTTAGCGTCAAATCATTTCAAATAAGTTTATGTCGAAAATGATGACCGAATGGCTGAAGCACACACATAAATTTAGTTAACTTGAATAAAGTTAACGTTAGTGAAATCGATTGTGCTCCCGTTGTGAGTTAGCTTAACGTTTGCCATACTAGCCAGGTGTTTCACACTCTGTCTGTTCAGATTCACCCGTTTAGTCATTGTTTCAAAGTCTGAGGTTTGCATATGAAGAAGGAAACAACGATTTCCTGTTTACAGTAGCTTTGTAGCTTTGAACCAAACTCCTTATTCAACAAACACAAAGTAAAAACATGTTTTCATTCTTTGTCTGCTCTAAGTTACCCTTCATGTCTATCTTAGCTTGGATTTCTAATCCATCCAATCCATCCAATCCATCAACAACATGTTAAAATATTATTGACATCTGAAATTACACACTTCTCAAATGCACATCATTCAGCTGAATATGAGTCTGTACAACATCCTGCATTGATCAACAATGAGCTCTTACCACAGTGTTTGAGTGGTACCACAGAAAGCTGAAGTTGTCTTACCTTATCTTCCTTACTGTGGAGCCTGAATCAAGGTGCTCTTTGTCTGCAGAATCATGTGAGATGGACAACACAGCCATCCCCAGACACTCATTCTCAATATCATGGGACTCCCCCTCGTCCTGAGCAAGACGTACTGGGGCCAAGCCATGGACAAAGTCATACTGGCCCTGTGGATGGACAAACACAAGAATGCACATTCACATACTGTACACACATACTGCAAAAGCAAACACACACACACACACACACACACACACACACACACACACACATACACACACTGTCCACCAAGGAGTGTGGACCAGGAAGTGTAGAGGATTGATCGGCAAGGCAGCACATGCATACAGTTAGGTCTAACATCTCTGGGATCGTCTCTATGCTAGGCATCTATCTTGTCATGAACGTTACCATGTGTGAGACATGAATGAGACATCTGTGAAGTCATGTCAATATGTGGTTGCAGACCTGTGCAAAGAGGTACGCCAATGAGGTCTCATCCAGAATGGAGTTGCCTTCAGGTCCCACCCGCTTCAAAGTGTGCCTAATCATGGGTTTCTTAATCTTCTGGGTGCCGTGCCAGTTGGTAAAGTAGAACCTAAGATGCCACAGACTCTGGTGAATGTCTTATCTGGTTTCAGTTCTACTGACAGCCAAATACATCAGGTTATTTTAAACTTCAAAGTTGTTCCTATCTTACCTCATGCGATAGTAGAGCTTTATACAGGCTCCGTCTGCTTTGAAGGAGTGATTTGGAGGGTACCATATTGCTCTTTCCTCGTCATACAGGGCATACAAACTGTGACAGAGTGGAGAGATTCCTACAAAAAATACCATAGGCTGTTATCTATGCGCTGACCACTGACCAATGCTTGAGGTACTAACATTGAACAGATAGTCACTCCATCAATCGGAACAGGAAGCTCAACTCATTTATCACTTTTTTACAGGTAACGTACAGGAAATTCAGACAGACTGTCTGTAAACCTCCCAGTGCATTTGACCGGATAACTCACCAAACAGTTTGGCACACTCAGTGCACAAATCCTCCACAGTATAGCACCCTTTGGATTTTACCAGTGGCTGAGTGGCTTGAGTGTAAAAGTGGACT
Organism: Alosa sapidissima; assembly: GCF_018492685.1. Classification (NCBI taxonomy): domain Eukaryota; kingdom Metazoa; phylum Chordata; class Actinopteri; order Clupeiformes; family Clupeidae; genus Alosa; species Alosa sapidissima. Next base: position 11,426,472 of record NC_055957.1, on the reverse strand, counting down.
TCTAAGCCTTTTGGACTAGACGGCCCTGTGTGGTCACTCTTTCTCTTTTTCCGCATCTTTGCCAGGATCTGTCTCCCTATATCCATGTCAGCCTCTTCTAATCCACCAACTCCACCTGAGGATGGGCAAGATACAAGAGCACAAATTCAGTATGCCACATATGTCCCTCTTAAAATGTAATGAAAGATTCCTGAACACATGGTTAAAAAAAAACATTACACCCACTTCAAAATAGCTTAAAAAAAATATTTGGATGAAACAGCCCACTACTCTTATCGTCATGTCCTGAAATGTTAATGTTTTTGAGTGGCCTTCAAATCAACACAGATTTAACTTTAACATGAAGATTTTAGGCTTCAGATGCATTAGGCTACTCTTTCCCTGAGAACATATACTGAAATGGGTGTTCTGTGTTGTAATAACTAGGTAGGTCTATGTTAGTAAAATATTTTTTGACAATGTGGGGCCCGGAACTTGACTACTAGACATTGAAATGCCCTTTTAAAAAGCTACTAATAAAAGATCACCAATCAAAAATGATTGATGGAGAAGGATTTACTCTGGGGTCAGGAGGTGTTTTAGTGCTCAAGACCGGTTTTGGTCTTAAGACTTCAGGGTCTTGGTTTTGTCTCGGAATTGACTGCATTCGAATTACTGATCTCGTGCACTTGAGACTCAGGGTTTTATTTCAAGATCAGACCACTATATCACAATACCTCAAAATTAATTTGTTTGTTAACACATGACTATTGGATGTAAAACATCCTGCTTCAAATGCAACTCTGCTTGTAAAAATGTGAACATGTCGTTACTTTTCTTAACTGCCGTCCCCCCTAAGCCTCAACTGATTACAGGATATATGTGAAGGTATGGATGAAACTCTTGTTGTCTGGGATCAAGCAAATATATGCGAATGTATGCTAAATCCTACGTCATATAAAATGTGGTTCTGGTCTTGACCGGGACCCGGCCTTAACTTGGTCTCTCAAAGTCTTACAGTCTCGATATACACCTGGTCTTGGTAAGGTCTTGGTTTAGGTGGTCTTGACTACAATACAGGTGTCGGAGTGTCCAAACTTTATTCAGTGGGGGCCAGATTAGGTCTGCTGAAAATATCAGGTGGCCAGCTCTATTTAATGCCCTAGACCTATCTTTAATCTTAGCAGTACACTACACCATTGATGTACTGTACTAAGACTTATTTTGTTTTAGTGAATTAGGGCAGTGATGAGTGGATATAAAACCACACAACAATTTATTTAGTCTCTGCCTGGACTCCACACTTGTCTGACAGTTTCTTGTCAAGATAAGTTTAACAGTGTTCCTGAATATGAACGAGTCTCCGTGCGAATGCGCTCTGACAACAGCAACTCAGATAAACCCCATAATAGCTGTCATAAATAAGGTGAATTATAGCCTACCAAATATCAATCAGTTAAGTTATATTTTGGGAAGAGTTTCGAACTTGTGTGGGGGGGGCGCCAGGATAGACTTTGGACATGTACAGGCAAATGTGGAGTCAATTCGCACGTACGCTTCACTAAACTTCATGAACTTGACGTAGCAGCATTTGTTAAACATCTTCCCTACTCCCCATAAACTCTGTTATGTAGGCTAGCCAACACGACATTCAACACGGTCACAATTCATATGTATCTCATAACCAGAGTAGTAGCATAAGGCATGAGCTGGCTAAGACACACTTTTGTAAAAACGAAAGTAAGCTCACCTATTGCTTCAAGACAGTGCGCATATGTCTGTCCTGGAAAGCAGCGCACATGAAACGATGTTCTTGTTTTGTTTTCAAGATGTAGGTAAATAAACAAAATTATTCAGATATTTTTCTTACAGTACATAAGTAAATGTGTCAGTAGGCCAATTTCCTCGGACAGTAACGCCAGTAACCGGATCATTACGTTTCCTGAAAATTGGTTGCATATTATGCCGATTCCCGTAAACTTCGTCACTGTTGATCCGCCCCAAGTTTCGGTAACACCGATGATTGGCCAGGAGGTCCTGTCAATCACTTTTGTTTCGTTTGTTTTTGTTTGTGGGAGTTATCGCTGATAGCGAAGACCCTATACCGAAAGGAACATATTGTAATAATAATACACTATGATTAGGCCTATTAGAGTTATTTTATCTATTATATTCCTTAGCCTCATAAAAGTGAATGTTAGACCTCCTAACGACCAAATAGGCTACACAAGGTGAACAATATCGTTTATTCTGGAAGGGAAATAATTTGGTCAAATAGACAGGAAGAAGGTAACAAAACAAAATGGAATAAAATAAAATATAAAGGAACAAAATGTAAAATATCTAGCTCCGCCCGGCATATGGTGCATGTCTGAGGCATGATGATGAGGTCCGTTCCGGCAGCTGTTTCTTTAAGACCATCAGCTGGTGAAACCCCACGAAAAGGAGGAAATAGGAAGTGGCTTCTGAACTCTTAGCACAAAGACAAGAAACTGATTTTGCGAAACATGGCTGGGATTAAAGGTAAATGTAGAACTGTAGGCCTATCATTTATGCTAAGCATAGCCTACGATATCTTTTTATATTAATATTTATGACGAAGGGGTCATTTTCCTAGACTCGTTTGTTCGCTATGTTTGAAGGTCTTTTGTGTTGATTTACGTCGTCACAACTCATATAGGCTACCAAACCAGGAATACAAGCACACTGCATGTTCGCTGTTTTCAGTGTTTGCTCGCAGCTTGAGCTCTCGAAATCATTCTCCAGAGGTTGTGTGAGCACCTGTGACACCTCAACTCCCCAATTGGGTTAAACAAAGTTTAGTAGTAGCAGTCATAGGTCTAGTCACTATATACACCTGAAGGAGACCTTTAATCTAATTCAGTTGTTATTAACATTACTTTTTTTTTTTTTTTTTAAAGTTGGCAAGGTAACATTGTTTGGTGTCCTGCATTTACACTCTTTGTCCCCTAGGAGGCAGCATCGTGTGCTTTGTTAGCTATACAATATTATTGTATGTATGTTATTATTGCCTGTAGAACAACATTACAGCTGATGTCTCTCTCTTTTTTAATATTTCATAGCATTGGTGGGACTGTCCTTCAGTGGGGCTATTGGATTAACATTCCTTTTGTTGAGCTGTGCATTGGATCAGTATGGGTAAGAAGCCTACAGATGAATCATTTTGGTGGATAGGGAAGTAGTGAAATAAATTATTGCTAACTTCAGTCCTCCGCTCTCTGAGAGTTAATATGCATCAATCTCCTCAATCTCTGAGTTACAGCACTCTTGTGTATTGTAAATCTACACACGTCGTATAAGTTATGTACCCAAAGTCTTTTTTCCCTTTGCTCTGATTTACATCCAGCACTGCACTTATCTTGTCCACTTTTCTTCACAGAGTGTATTGGCCATTTTTCGTCCTCATCTTCTACGTGCTGTGCCCCATCCCTCACTTTATTGCGCGGAGAGTCAGTGATGATGGGGACTCAGGCAGTAATGCCTGTCGCGAGCTGGCATACTTTCTCACCAGTGGTATTGTGGTGTCTGCGTTCGGTCTGCCCATAGTCCTTGCTCACGTATATGTGGTATGTGTCATGTCACTTTACATTGTACACTTTTTATTGTAAAAACAAAAGTCTCTCTCGGCGCTCATTTGAACCAATTGGTCCTTTTCCCATGACAGATCCAGTGGGGAGCCTGTGGACTGGTGTTGGCTGGCAACACGGTCATCTTCCTCACCATCCTGGGTTTCTTCCTGGTGTTCGGTGGCGGGGATGATTTTAGCTGGGAGCAGTGGTAGGGAGCCCCCACCCTATGAAGACGAAGCTGAAGAGAAGAGAGTGGACTCCCCCCCCCCCCCCCCCCCTCCTCCAGCCCCTCATATACAGTGCACTTAGGTGGGGGGAAGGAGTGCAATGGGAAAAACAAGGCCAAACTGTACTGCTAATGCAAATGTTATGCTTTTGCAGCAGAAAATCCCCCTAGAATGGGAAGAGCATGAGAGGACATGAATTCAGAAGGCCAAAATACAAATAAGGGATGGAGAAAGCTGGATTGAGGCGCACTATCACAGGGTTCTGCTTGCGTTACGACTGCTCGTAGACAGTGGTCTTTAACTAAGCCCCGCCTTTGTCTGTGGCCGTCTCTTCCACACTCCTCTCTGTACACACTCACACACACACACACACACACACACACACACACACACACACACACATATATATAAAAAAAATGGATGTGGTGGTTACCCTCCACCTGTCAGTCGTCCCCTTTGAGGTCCTCCTGTTTCAGCAGAGGCACCTGCTTTTGTCTCTTGCAATGGACCATCTTCAAATGTATCATGCCTCTTTTGATTTTGAATGTGGCAGGGATGGTCATCGTACTGCTCTGGTGTCTCTTTCTAGCTTTGTATTGGCGGCTTTTTCTATGGTTAAGTCCAGATCCACTCTCTTGCAATATGATTGTTTTTCATTTTAATGCGGCTGTGGATGACTGAAGTCACTATCATGCTGAGTTGACATCAGTCTTGTAATCAACATAACCCATTCTAATCTCAGCTATATTTACTAATGTCTAAGTGATTTTCAGGATTTCTGTATTACGGATGATATTCCATCTCACCCCCTTCTAATATGGGAGGTTTTAAAATGTAAAAGTTTACACTACCATAACCAAAGCTGATTGAAGCTATATTCATCTGTTCAGATTTACACTCTTTTCTCAAATGTACTTTCTCAACACAATCATGCTATAGGATTTGCAATCAAAGGGATTTTCTTTGATGTACAGCAGGCACCTTTTTGTAAAACTGACAAAGTGAATATGTTGAGTGCATGACTGTCTTTGTTGAAGGCAGTCAAATTATAAGAACACTTGTTGTTTTTTTTATTATTATTTCTGCTTGTGTGTATTATTAGTACCGGTAAATATATTGCACTTTTATTGTGATCAACAAAATAGTAATATTCCTTCAGTACTAAGGAAAGAAAATGACACAACAATATCCCAATTACACACCTTACAGTTTTTTACAACTGTTTACACACATTTTCAAAAACTGTCTATTTTTCAAAACTCCACACACAAAACCCACAATTGCTCACACAAAATGCAAAATGCCTCAAATCTCCAGCAAAATGACACACAACATTCAACATGCCATACACACATCTTTAAAGCAAACATTTGCCTCAAATTATAAACACTTTTGTCATAATATGACATTTTGGATACATCATGTACATACTGTTGCTTAAAACCTAAAGCTCTTCTGTCTTTCATAGGATTTATGTATGTATTTCCATAGAAGAGTGAAAGTTATGGTATCTACACAGAGAAGTTGGAATATACAGTAAAAAAATGCAAGGAATATTGAAACTAAAAATAGTGATTTTCCCCAAATAATTTGCTGTTGCGAATACTGCATTTTACAGCCAGCAAGAAGAAAACAAAGCAAAATACAATGATCACCAGATGTACATGGAGTTTTGAAAAAGCTGATTTTGCCTACAGTTTTTTACAGCTATTACACACATTTTCAAAACTCCACACACAAAACCCACAATTGCTCACACAAAATGCAAAATGCCTCAAATCTCCTGCAAAATGACACACAACAATCAAAATGTCGCAAACACATCTTTAAACCAAACATTCGCCTCACATTACAAACACTTTTTTCATAATATGACATTTTGGATACATCATGTACACACTGTTTCTCAAAACCTAAAGCTCTTCTGTCTTAGGCTTTCTATATGTATTTCCATACAAGAGTGAAAGTTACGGTATCAACAAAGAGAAGTTGAAATACACAGTAAAAATTTGCTTTTGCGAATACAGTATTTTACAGCTACAAGAAAAAAAGCAAAGCTTAATACAGTGACCACCAGATGTACATGGAGTTTTGAAAACACTGATTTTTGCCTACAGTAATGACTGACTATACTATCAAATTGCTTTGCTTTTTCCAAAGACAAGTGTGTGTGTGTGTGTGTGTGGGGTGGGGGGGGGGGGTCGTGTACAGTATGTATCCATAGGCCTATAGACCCTTTCACCTGCAGAAAAAAACAATCCTAAGTGTTCCTACAGTAAGGCATTTCTGGAGGCACAGAAAAATGTATGGTGTTCAGTAAAGTAAAGAGTGTTTACACATGTGAAGAGAGAGAGAGTGAAGCACTGCGATTTAGTGTGGCATTTTTATGGGTTGTGTTTGAAAAATGAAATCAAGTTACTTAAATTTTTGTGTGTTAGGTAGAAAATTGTGTGTGGTGTTTTGCAAAGTGTATGTGTGTGTGTGTGTGTGGGGGGGGGGGGGGGGGGGGGGGGTGTATGTATGCATAGGTCTATAGACAAATGTATTGAGCTAATGGTAATTATAATGGTATGGTCCTGTTAGATTTTTGTGTGTTAAGTAGAAAATTGTATGTGGTGTTTTGAAAAATGTGTTTTAGTAAATTGAAAACATTGGAAATTAGTGTATGGTTTTGCAGATTTGGTGTGGGGTTATGATGTTTGGAAAACATGTTTAGAAAATTGTGTGACAAGCAAAGATTTAGTGTGTAAGCAGTTGAAAAAAACTGTAATAGGCCTACTTAAGTAATGACATTGTAACAATTCCAGGTAGCTGTCATTCATCTTCATTGATTTGCTGGTATTTGTGTGATAGCTGTGGTAGCCAAAGACATAAAGCCAAAGGTACATAAATCATTGCAAAATGAAAAAGCAACTTGCGCAGTCTCCTGTGCACATCGAGTGAACTGGCAGTGGATTCAGACACATCATTTAGAGCCACTCTCAGGAAAACTCTGTGTCCTGCTGCAATGAGACTAATGAAGGAAGGTAGAGAAGCTAAGACAAGGGCTCAGTAATGATTTTTTGTAGTTTGTTTGCAGATGTAAGAATTGTATGGAGACCTCTATGAGGATGGATCACAATCTCTCTCACAAAAGTGAACCATCAGTTAGCACCCGACTGCAGACGCATATGATCAATATGGTCGCCCCCTTTCCAGTGTGCTGATGGCATGGGTGGAAACTAATATTATTATGGGTTTATTGATACATTCATGGCCCCTGTTTATGAAGTGCTCTGTAGGAGGTAGGGGTACCATGTCACCAGCCTGTCCACTAACAGGTGGTGCGCTGCCTTGATGTCAAATGAGGCCAGATGTGATGCTGTCATGTCTGAACTCTTAGATGCTTGCTGACCTGTGAGGGATGTTGCATTGGTCTGTGAACTGGGTGAAGAGTGGAGACAGGGCCCTGTTATCCCCTGCTGCTTAGGCACAGTCCATGGCCGTCTTTTCCTCAAGGATCACTGGAACAAGAACCGGCTGAGTCCAGGAGCTGATATTTGAAGCATTGTCTGAGAACACTGACAATGAGACACATGAGAAACTCTGGAAAAAGTGTTTCAATCTATAAAAATTAAAAAGCCGCAAAGACTTTGGCTATAGTTATTTGGTACTTCACTAAGGCTGTACAATCTTTTTCTTATTTGTCTGGCTATTTAATAGTGACACTCTTCTCTTATGTTTATTCAACAACACTTTATAATTTAAAACACTTTAATGGTTTACAATTGTTACTCAAACTTGTATGATGTGAATTGCATACGGTGAAAAAACTGTAGTTACAGTATGCTATAGTTTAATAGTTAACAGTTTTTAGTAGTTATCTTATTGAATTTTGTAAGTTTTGGCTGGTTCCTATCCAGACCAGTATTTTAGAACTGGTTATGTTAGAGCTCTTAATTTACTATTCTGTTTTTGTTTTAAAATGTTGGTACATGGTTTCTCTGGAAAGAGATAAGTATAAGTATATATACTCTTTTGATCCCGTGAGGGAAAATAAAAGTTGATTAAAAGTTGCCCTGACAGTTTGTCCAACACATTTCTGCCCCTGACAACCCCTGGTGTTTTTGCCACTATAAAGAGATCAGATCAGGCAAAGACAGGCACCAATGGGGAACAAACTTCAGAAAATGTGTGTGAGATGGTAGGTAATAATCCTTTTATAAGACAACTTTGTATTGATAATTGATAGGCTACTAATAATTTGATACAGTCCTGGCCTCTATTAAAAGAATTCGGCCAGAATCCACAATACCTTGGTGCTGGTGCATGATTTTTGACCACTCACCCCAGTTTTAACAAGCCATCATTATCATGATAATGATCAACTTAATGTATGGCTATAGTATGTCTTTTGCATCAGGATACAAACTGCACCCTCCATATGATTATTCCGGTGACTTGTGTGTGTATGTGTGTGTGTGTGTGCCATTAGTTTTAGACTACCCCCCCCCAGTCTGTAGATATAGATAGATAGATAGATAGATAGATAGATAGATAGATAGATAGATAGATAGACTTTACTTTACTTCTGCATTGTTGCACTGTTGGACTTACTCATTTGCACTATCACCATGACCACTATCACCATTGCACTACCACCATGACACTCATTCACACAGAGCACCTTACCATACCTTACTATGCACAGAGAATCACAGGCTCAGCCCCTGCCTCAGTCATTGCAAGCGTCTTGGATTAATTAATCACCACTATGTGGATACTGTTTTTAGAATTGATTTAGATTAAGTGTTAGTATAATTTGTATTTTTGTAATTTGTATTTTAGTATATTTTTATATATTGTATTAAGTGTTAGTTAGTATAATTTGTATTTTAGTATATTTAGCATATTCTTTATCTTCTTCTTCTACTGTCCTTATTGCTTAGTTGTGTTTTTATATTATATACTTTAATTACTCTTTCTGCTGTTAAAGAATGTGTTTGTGTTGTATGTATGCTGCTGAGACCTTGAATTTCCCCTGGGGATCAATAAAGTATCTATCTATCTATCTATAGGCTATATTACAGCGGGGGAAATAATATTGAACACAATATTGAAGTATCCAATGAGGCCATTTGCATGACATTTTCACCAGACATAGTATTAACTTAGGTAATCCATACATATAAAACAAATCCAAACATTAATGTCCATAAGTAGTTATGAGTAAAAAAGTGGAATGACACAGGGAAAAATTAGTTAGAGAGTAATTATCCTTCCTATCTGTGCACATTAATATAAACTGGGTTAGTAGCCTATATTGATGGGCTATATATACCAAGGTGTCACACAAGAAACATTTCATGATGGGTAAAAGCAAAGAGCTCTCCCAAGACCTTATTGTTGCAAAACATAATGTCTGGTGAAAATCTCATGCCTCATTGGAAGTAGCCTTGGCTATATCCTACTTACTGAAAATAAATGTTGACGTGTTTAATATATTTTCCCCGCTGTATATCGGACGACATTCTGAAATATTGTTCAAAATCATTTTCCTGCTCGTTTGTCATATTCATGATAAACCGAGAACAGACGAGCAATCGATCAACTAGCCTGTGCTTTGCGGAGCAGGCTTTGCGCTGCATAGGCTACAATAGGCTACTCTCGCAGCGAATGAGATGGAGCCGTTGCAGGTTCGTCTGCTCAGATGGGATACAAAGCCTGAACGCTGATTTCACCTCAGACTAGCCTACACCGACCGTTTTCTGAAGACTACCCAGTGACTAGCAGGTAAGAGTCGGATTTTAAAAACCTAGATCTCTCACAAGGATTTGCCCTTAGTAAGATGTGAATGTAGCCTATGCACTTCGGTCATTTCGAGTCGACTGGCCCTTATTGTTATGGTTAAGTTGTAACCTATCGTATTTAAAGTGTAGCCTAGAACTTTTCTGTAACATTACGTGAAAGGTGTGGCTGTAGCCCACTGTTTTCTCTAACACTCTGGCCAACGCCATTCATTCTCGTGTAGCACCCTTGTTTGTAACCTTAACACCTAGTGATTTCACTCACTTCTCGGGACAGTCAACTTGCATGCGCGCTTTTAGAGGTGGTGAAATGATAAATGCGGTTCGTGGGCGTTTTAAAAATAAAGAGAAGTCCACTGTGAATGCCTAAATGACTCGACAAAATGTGTGTTTTTTTTTTTTTTATCCCAGAAAAAACAGCCACCATCTGAAATGAAACAATACCATCATTATTACAGCTGGCAGCAACTGTCCCTATCTTGCCGTGCGTAGGCTACTGCGTTACTGCGTAGAACGCTAACCTTGGTCATTCATTTATTCCATAGTCTACCCTGCCATTCCTCAGAGTTGCTTTAGGTCTTCTGCAGTTTAAGCAACCTAAACGGGATCGAAAGACGCACCAGAAAAGGTTTGGGGTAGTCTCAATGCCACTCTTGGGATGCCTACACAGCGTGTATACCCCAAACAACCACAGATCGTCAACTTATTTTTTATTTATGTTCCCTGAACTATTGTAATGACCTTTATGTTGGTAAGTCGGTGTAAACTACAGCCTGATGACCTAATATATTTCAGAATAAAAGATGGCTCTGTTGGTGTGCTGTGTCTCTGCTTAGATGTCTCCACTTGAGGGAAATGGGTCTATCCATTTAGCTTTGCAATATTGTCCTGATCTTCTGAAATTGCCAGCCACAGGTAATTAATTAAGAGACTGAGGTCATCAAAGAGAGGTTGAATTGGTCTCTAATATGCCTAGTTTGTGATGTCCGACACAGCTCAAAAGCTTCTTTGTGATGTGTAGGATTCGGTTTATCATGAAATGTGGACAATTTTACCCCCAATTGGACACCTTGTTTAGGATTAATTTGGTCACAAGCTTATTTAATTCATTTGGAAGACAGTGTTGTGTATGATTACTCTAGTGCGCTGGGCAACAGAAGCATTCTTTGTTCAGGCTTCTGAAGACCTTGCCGTTACTTTGCTCCCCACAGACTGGCATTTGTTGATAGTATGTGTGACTTGTGAGTCATTTTCTGTGGCTGACGTCACTGTCTTGACTGTTCGTCACATGGTGTTGTCACTATGGATGGTCCAACTCCTCTTTATCTCGGAGGATGGGGAAGTCCATGAATTCCCAAAAGAATGACACATTTTGATTGATTTTACCACAGGACAGTTTCCACTTCGCCACAGTTCATCTTACAAGAACTTGGTTCTAGATAAGATGGCAGCATGTCTGGATCAAAGCATGGTTTCTTCTTTGCATGATACAGTTTAGCCAGCATTTGTGGATGAAACTGTGTTCATAGACAGTGTTTTCATACATTTTCCTGACCCCATACAATGATTTTCATTACAGAAAAAAGTCTGTTTTTAAAGCAGTGCCATCTGAGGCCTAGAATGGCCATCCAATATTGATTTTCAGCCCTGTGTCTTGCATACAAATATTTCTCTGGATTCTCAGTATATTTTATTATATTATATACTATCCATGAGGAAATTTTGCTTTGAGGAGCATTATTCTTTGTTGCATGATTTCCTCACATAGATTTTCACACAGTGATAAATACCTCTACATGTTTGCTTTTGAGAGACTAAGCTTCTCTGGGATGCTTTTTATATCCTGTCATGGTGCCAGTTAACCTACATGTAATTAGTTGTGAAATGTTCCTCCTTGGGTTCTTTTTTACCATTTAAAACTTTTGCAACCTTTTGTTGAGACCCTGTCACAGCTTTTTTGAGACGTGTTGCTGGCTTTAAATTCCAAATAATAAAATTATTCAAAGTCAACATTTGATATGTTGTCTATGTTTTTTTTTTCAGCAGAATATGGGTTTACATGATCGCATTCTGTTTTTATTTACATTTTACACAGCGTCCCAACGGTTTTGAAAAATTGGTTATATGTTATGCAAATGAAAATGGCGGAAAAGCCAAGCCAGGACATACTACAGGCTGGTGGTAGACTTACAATTTTTATTTGCTATATATATCCATAATGGACTTGACCTCCCCAGGCAATCTTCCCCACCACTTTAGCACTTGACTGTAATTCAAAGGACCAGACCATCAAATTGAAAGTGTCTTCGACATGCTGAGAAGTTCAGTGATCACTAATCATCTTTACTTGGCATGGAATGGGCTATTTTTTTAGCAATTGAAGCAACATTATGCAGGTTCTCAGCATTTCAATTATTTTCTGGTAGCTTGTTTTGTCCCCTTTGCTTCTTCAAATTAATTTAGCTAATTTAGTCACAAGAAGGAGAGCCATCATCAGTCATGCTGATGATTTACTGTTTGTTCTCTGGTTTAGAAAGCATAAAACAGCTAATGTGGCAGGTAAAGATAAATGTCATTTTACAACAAGACATTACCAAATTAGTTCTCTCGTAAAAGTAGTCAGCAATCATACGTGATTTCAAGCCCATCATTTTTTTTTGTCAAATTCAGCAATAATCTCCTGACAATCCACTAGCAGCCCATTTTGTAAGTACACTGTAAAAAACAAACAAAAAAAAAACAAATTGAAAGTGGGGGCAGTCTGTCCCCCAAACAAAAACTAAACCCTGTGTGGAATACTAGGGGAGGAGTTAGCTACCTCTCTGGTATGTTTCGTTTGGTCCTTGGTTAAAATATAATGTATATTGTTTTGGACAAAAGCGTCTGCTAATACATTTAAACATAAACATAAACATACACTACCAGTCAAAAGTTTTAAAAGCACCCTAATTCTTCGATGGGCTTTAAGTCTGGAGACTGTGCTGGCCACTCCATTTTTTCAAGCTTACCATCTTGTTTTTTCCCCTAAGGTAGTTCTGCCATATCTTGGACTTATGTTTTGGGTCATTATCTTATCAGGGGTTTGGATATACCCCTGACCAAATACAGTAGGTGCATACCAGAGGGTACTGCATGGCGCTGCAGAATGCTGTAGTAGTCGTTTAGTTCAGGGTGCCTATCACTCTGGATCCAGAAAGTGATCTGGATCCACTCTCACCGACCCAGAAAAACAGCCCCAGACCACCAAGTCAAGTCAAGTCAAGTCAAGTCAAGTCAAGTTTATTTATATAGCACATTTCATACACAGAGGTCATTCAATGTGCTTTACATAAACAAAACCAAACAATAATAACAAATAAAAGCATAGAAGGGCAATATAGTCAAAGAATAGTTAAAAGGTAAAAAGAAAAAGAAAACATAAAACACAAGGTAAAATCATTTAAAAATAAAGAATAATTAGTAAGCAAAAACAAAGGTAAAAGTAGTAAAAAAAGTAATAAAAGACAAAGTAGAATAAATATCAAGGCAGATTTAGAATTTGTAACTCGGCACAGTTAGCAGAAAGCATCTGAGAACAGTTTGGTCTTAAGTCTAGATTTAAAACTGGTTACATTTGGGCCTTTTTAATGTCATCCGAAAGCTGGTTCCACAGCTGAGCCGCATAGCAGCTAAAAGCTGCTTCACCATGTTTAGTTCTAACTGTAGGTTTTACTAGCAGGTTTTTCACCTGGGACCTGAGAGGACGAGAAGGTGTTGAAGAATGCTATTAAAATTGTCTCCTTAATTCCAAATGGAGACACAGTTGACCGAGTAGATTCCAGTGTAGTTAAGAGCAGGTAAAACTTGAGGCTGGCTTGCGAAAGAATAGTTCTTTATTCTGGATGTAACAACAGAGTTCTGGTAACCCTGTTGTACGCACAGCACAGCACAATGTTGCAAGGTGAAGCCAAGGTAAGAAACTGAAGCAAAGATCTGGGAAACTCCTGGCTAATTATAATACCAGAATATACATTCACATCTGGGGTCAAATTGGAGGGGGGAAACAGACAGTGATATAGCCTTATTGAATTAAGACGTCTTGTGGGGGAACAATTAGTTAGGTACACCATTTGCTATTGTAAGGTGACATCATTCTGTCTGCTTACAATAAACATCCTGTCCTCGCAGTTTCTGCAGTATTAAAAAATACCAAAAATAATAAAATTTTAACAAAAATACCAAAAATGTTTCTATAGTGTAGTGTCTTTTACAATTAGGATGCCAAGTTCCTGAACTCATTGGTAGGTGCGAAAAACCTATTTGTAAAACAACCTCTGATTTTATCAATTGCAGAGGGGAAAAAAACAAATGAGGTAAAAATTCACCTACTACCCTGCGAATTGCAGCGGCACTTGCATTCCACAAGCCAGAGGGGCAACTTGCATCCTTTCTACTCATATGCTTACTGAGTTTTCAGTTATCACCTTAATGTCAGTCAGCTAATTCTAACTGGGGCTATGTGTGGTGTTCTTGTAGTCAGGTAACTGATATTCAAATCCTGAAAATTGCATAAATGGACAGAGTAGGAACCAAGGTTGTCATTAAAATCTGAATGATTCCCAATAAACAACACTCTTGTGTCGGAATTTCACATGTGCTACCCTTATTCGCCAGTATAATGTCCAGAGCCATTTTGTTCTGTAAGGCTACTTTGTGAATGGCATATAATTCTTCATTAATTGCGGATAGGGCTTCTATAGTATCATTGGCAATCTTATCCATAACAGAAGGTAACTCTGTATCCGTTAAGAAATGTTGGGTCGGAGCGGCATAACAACTCCCTTCCCTGTTTGAGGGCAAACATGGGTATGCATGTTTCCCGCAAACAAATATAGTCCCATTCATGCCCATCTTGACATCCAACATCTGGTTGTGGTCTGGCAGTGGGAGGACGTCTGATATGAAAACCATCATTGTCAGGATCACGGTTGTCATCCACTCTGTGCATCCTGGGGTCACTCCCATGTCGCTATGATCACTGCTGGTGTCGTCGTCAAACGGCTGTTTGGGGGTTGTGGTCACGGACAGTAGTTTCTGAAATGACAAACAAAAAAGAGCAGTATACTAATGCTCACAGAAAATTGGAAAAAGCATACAAATTAAACTGAAAACAAGAATCTATCAAATTATAAAAGGGTCATATAATTTCCTAAGGTTCAGCATCATGTAATTTCTAGGACAGGACTCAAGGTTTAGCCATGGTCGTCTGAGACGGCATCAGTTGCTAACAACGTGTGGAATGGCCCTTCCCAATTAGCTTCAAAGACTACACTGAGTGGGTTGTTAATCATCGCCCAATGGCCAGGTAGGGAGTGTCCCCCGTCAAGATGCTTGTGACACTCCATTGTCAACTGATGGCCTGCTGTTTTGAATGTTTTAGCCAATTCAGAACAATATGCACTCAAAGCATCTGATCCCAAATGTACAATCGCAGTACACAAAACAAGTGAAGACATAGGTTTTCCAGTCACAACTTCAAGCGGGCCAAGTCCTGTCTCTTTGTTGTTGGTAGGACTCATACTGCACACGACCGGTGGCAATGGCACAAACCAAGGAAAACCTTCCTGGTGGCCTTTATCATAACTTTCCTTCAAAAAATGATTCATTCTCTCAACTCCTGTAAAGGATTGTGGGTGATGAAAACCATGGGACGGCCATTGGGTGCCCAGCACCCTGCCAACCTCTGCACAAACAGCTGCAGTAAAACCCAGGCTATCCATTTTAGGCAGCGTCTGACATGCTTGCCCAATCCACATTTTAGCAGGCTCAACAGAAGTGGTCACATGTTGTATCTTGTTAAAGATCATTTCCTCGCCTTCAACATCACAAACAGATTGGATGTGGTTTGTAACCGGCAGAATTTGTTCATTTAAACAAGTTGGCATCGGCTCAGATCTCGCGCATTGGGCACTCCTTATTTCATCCTGAGCCTTCTCCGCCTTTAGCGAGTTCTCCTTCTCTGCTAAAGCAGATATTTCAGCCTTAAGCTCAGACAATTCTCTCTTGAGCGCATCAACCCTTTCTGCCGCCTCCTTCTTCTCGGCAGCCTCGCGCCTAAGCATGGCTTGATTCAAGATGACTAAAGACAATGGCAGCTTATTTCTATCGGATAGACGTTGCATTTTCCCCCATGCTCGCTGCAAATCGGCCTTAGGCCACAAATTATCATCATCATTCACAATGCCATATTTCATTTCAATCCTATTTTCGGTCTCCTCCATCCTGAGATGACCGTTCAAAAAATCTCTCACCGTTGTAACTATTTCATCTTCACTAACTTGGGGCGGTGCCATCCCACCTTTCTCAGTTGTAGGGATCTGGCTGGCACAGGCCCTGTTCCTTTTACTGAACATTGTGTTAGTTATGTTAGATGTTAAAATGAAAAGCTAGATATCCAACAAGATGTTACTGGTAGGCTACGTAGCCTACTTCAAGCATCACTGCTTACCCTTGAGATGTTAACATTAAAACAAATGTGTTTCCCAACTTGTGACGCGTATAACAGAAATGACATTTCACACTTCAAACTGAGCTGCATTCTTGGCCAGTCTGAAAACTGCGCTTGATTCCCTCAGGCAATTCAAAACGCTGTGCCCTGATCAATAATCTCCTGTCTGATTAGTGCTGTAAAGCGCACGCAGGTTGCAGCCCAGCGAGAAATATTATCCGGCACATGAAAGACTCCGCCAAAAACACTATGTGGATACAACAGTAACTACAAAACTCTATCATAGAATGAACATTCCTAATGATAGCCTCTAACTTAGCGACCGCTATAGTTAGCCCGTGCACTATTAAATTTCTCCTGTCTTGCTGCGTACAATATGCCCGTCCAGCCTCGGCTGACGCCACACCAAATGCATTCAGGATAAGACTTGTACGCAGTCTTACAGCCCAGCGCAAAATATTAACAAGCACATAAAAACTGTGCACTATCAAATTTCTCCTGCCTCGCAGCGAAACAATATGCCTGCCTAGCCTCAGCTATGCACCACACCAAATCCAGTCGTTCTTTGTTACAGCCTCACACCCTGCACCATAGAACTACAGAACAAGACTTGAAACGCTGTCTTACAGCGCAGCGGGAAATACTAACAAGCACATAAAACAGTAGCTACAAACTCTAACTTAGCCTTAAGCTACAGTTAGCCTCTAATTTAGTCAGTCACCACTACTAAATCAGCCAAGAGATAAAAATCTATCTCAAAATATCCACAAAATGAAAAAAAACAGAATGCAAAGCTCAAAATGCTTAAACAGGCCTACGACGTCAAAATAGTTGTATACACACAAAACATGCAGGACTGTTGGCTTCTAGACAGCTGCAGGCAAAACTTCTTCTTGCTCAACCCACTGGTACACTCTAGTCAAACTATAACCCAAAAACAGCAAATTTCTGTTCTTTTTTGTAGCATGAATAATTAAAAACGACTCACCGTTGAAACAGGCTGTTGTCCTCTTCAGGATGAATCTTGTTTTTTCCTTATTTCACGTACAACTGGGTGACAACACCAACTGAAGAATGCTATTAAAATTGTCTCCTTAATTCCAAATGGAGACACAGTTGACCGAGTAGATTCCAGTGTAGTTAAGAGCAGGTAAAACTTGAGGCTGGCTTGCGAAAGAATAGTTCTTTATTCTGGATGTAACAACAGAGTTCTGGTAACCCTGTTGTACGCACAGCACAGCACAATGTTGCAAGGTGAAGCCAAGGTAAGAAACTGAAGCAAAGATCTGGGAAACTCCTGACTAATTATAATACCAGAATATACATTCACAAAAGAATGACATACAGAAAACCACTAAAATCTAACAGTGTGTACTGCTGAAGCATGTCTGACAAGTATTTAGGTCCTGCTCCATTTACTGATTTATAAACAAGCAATAGTGCTTTAAAGTCAATTCTGTGACTTACTGGAAGCCAGTGCAAGGACTTAAGAATTGGAGTAATGTGGTCAGTTCTTTTAGTTTTTGTTAGAGTCCTAGCTGCTGCATTTTATATCACCTGAAGCTGTTTAATAGTCTTTTTAGGTAGGCCTGTGAACAGTCCATTGCAGTAATCAACCCTGCTGGAGATAAATGCATGAATGAGTTCATTCATGCAGGTCAAGGACGTTGGTGTTGAGGTACAGTTTCCGATGGCAACAAAGAAGCTCCTTTCTTGTAGATATGATTTTAGCCAGCTGATAACTATGCCTGTAAATCCAACCCAGTGTTCTAGTCTGTGTAGTAAAATATTGTGATCAACAGTGTCAAATGCTGCACTAAGGTCCAGTAGCACTAGGACTGATGTTTTACCTGAATCTGTGTTGAGGCGTATGTCATTGGAAACTTTAATGAGAGCTGTTTCAGTGCTGTGATTTGCCCGAAAACCAGACTGAAAGTAATCAAAATACCCATTTGATGTTAGGAAGGTGGTTAATTGATTAAAGACTACTTTTTCAATAATTTTGCCAATAAAAGGTAGATTGGATATGGGCCTGTAATTGTTTAGCATGGAGGCATCCAGGTTATTCTTCTTGAGAAGTGGCTTTACAACAGCTGTTTTTAGTGACTTAGGAAAGGTGCCAGACAGCAGTGATACATTTACAATTTGAAGGACATCCGCCGCTATGAGGTGAAAAACAGTTTTGAAGAAATTGGTAGGCAGAGTGTCTAAGACACATGTGACACCACGCTTCCTCCTCCATGTTTGACAGTTGATGTCACACACTGAGGAACCATCCTTTTGCCTACTCTACGCCAAACAAAAATCCTTGGGCCAGGCAAGCCTCTTTTTCTTATTCTTGCTGCAACTCGACCTGTAAAACCTGCAACTCGAAGTCTTGTCTTTACATCTTTGAAACTGAGCCTTTCTACGACCACAATTAGGCTGTGTTTGAAGCTGTTGTCCTGTGAGCCACATATCACACAAGCTGTTGAGTCTCAGAAACTTGTCTTGTGATTTTGTTGTGGCTTTGGGTCTGCCAGACCTCTTCCTGTCAGAGTTTTCCCTGGTTTCTGAGTGCCTTTTGATGGTGAAAGAAACTGTACTCATACTTCTGAAATGTACATTATTTTCAGTTTTGGGTAACCTTACCTTTTTTAACCTCTGGCAATTCAGCACTTGCGTATCTGTGTACCATTTCAAACTATTCATTGGACTTTAACTGCTTAAATTTCAATAAAAGACTGGAAAAATTGGGGTGTTCTAAAACCTTTGACCGGTAGTGTAAACAAACATGACTTCCTGCTGTCTGCCATTGCTGACTTCGCCTTTAATTCACTTTGGATAGAAATGTCAGCTTGAATAAATACAAAGGTAAATGAACGTGACCCCTGGAGTGTGACCTGTTTGAGCCTTTTCTATGCGTCCACAGTATGTCATGCCGCAGTCAGTGAGACCCTCAGACTATAATTATGGATGTCTGGGTGGTAGAATTTTCTATTTTCTTTTATGAGGGTTTTTTCACTATCTGAAGGTGAATTTGACCTTTCTGATCAGAGAGACAGTCATCATCTGACTTTGATCTGTCGTTTTCACTGTTTGATGATTCAGCACAACCTTTTGACATCTCTTTGAGCATCTTGTTTGAATATTGTTTATGAAAATAATATTATGTAACAATAGTAATTATAAGTAGATGTACATAGAGGTACATGATATGACCGTGGCAACTCCTTGTAAACATCGAGGCTTATGCGTGCATGTGTGTTCATGTGTGTGTATGAATGCATGTATTTGTGTCTGTCTGTACAAACTTGTGTGCACAGCTTCGGTCGCAGTGTGTATGTGTTATATGACCTAGCCTGCTGTTTTCTAAGAAAAGTAAAAAACAGAGTAAAGATGTTGATATAAGTGAGATGTTTCAGTGTTGGTAGCGAAATAGGTCTTATACTGTAGGAAATGAACACTGACAAAGTGGTCCATTCCCTGACCTACACTTTGTGTGAGTGAAGTATCAAATTGAATGTTTATGTTGTGTGACGTGTGTAATATATAATAGGATGTTACTGTGCTAAGTCCTTTTCCAGGCACTCCATCCCTTTCCAAATTGATTCCAGGAGGACGAGGCGCTGTGTCTATCTGGACTTCGTCACCATGCGGAAGAGTCTCAGTGCTCTCACGGTGACCCCCACTGAGGTGAGAGAAGAACTCCTTGTCCATTAGTGCAGTATATTCTCCACAATTGTTTGATGCTTGGCCGCCTCACTCTTCCTGTATATACAGTAAAGTGCAGCTACACCTTTAGTCAGGCTATTGGCAGGGGAACTAGGGCAGGAGTGGGACTGATGAGTCACAGCCCCACGACCACAGGAACAGACTGGCCACCCACGGGGCGGCCAACAGAGAGTGAAGAGAGGGACACAGAGAAGGCAAGCCACCCATCTGTTAACCCACTCGCAGGAAAGAAATTATTATCATGTTTTGTATATTCATTTGATGCTAAAATAACTTTTTGTGTAATTCCAGCACTAGGTTTTATTTTCTTATCATCATTAATGTCTCTGTCATGCGATGGTACGTTTCAGTAGGTAGCTCACTGGCATAGAATATTGAAAAGGAGCAGTGAGGGTTGCCATGGTAATCTCACTTGTCCTTGAGAGAGCTTTTGTGCAGTATCTGACAGCTTCCTCTGGTCCAAATGTTTTTTTTAGGATGATTCAAGGCTGACCTGGCTCAGTTGGACAGTTGTGTTTTTTTCATGGTTTGAATTGTAGAGAGGTTTTAATAATGCAGGTCTCATCCAGTAGCAAAAGAAGCATCTTCTGCTTTCCTTCTCTCACTTCCCTTCTTCTCTGTCTCTTGCCGTCATGATTTTCTGTAGATTCTGACCACCTGGTTTACCATCTTTGTGTAGTCTAGTTTCACCAGACGTGATTGTCTTTTTACTGCGTATCAGGTTAAACTGAATGACATGATACATGATGACTTGCAATTATAGTGACACCTTGGCAAATGCTGAACATCAAACTATAAATATGCAGACATGTGTCACTATTAAAAAGAATAATAAATGAATAGTGCTGGCTGGCACAGATCTAAGTCAATGTCATTGCCCATGAATAATTTAAACTCCTCTGGCAAGCCATCATTTTGAAACATAAAAACCAAAGGGGTACACTGAAGCTCTGAGAAACAAAGGGTACCATCAGGGGCGGACTGGGACCAAAAATCGACCCTGGCATATTTGGCCCAAGCGGCCCTCAAATCAGTCGGGCACACCTAATTAAATACAAAATCTTCGCATTACCTTTAAATATGCATATATTTTCAACTGTCATGGAGCACTGAAAGTGATGTAGGCCTCATTGGTTATCTCTCTGACTGATCAGAGGTAGGCATGGAGCATATGATCTCCATATTCAAGTAGGCTAACAAGCAATTATTAAAGAAGAGTTTCTGCTTGAATTCAAAGTATCATTTCAAACTATTCAATGGGCTACAATTGACAGCAGCACCAAAAATTACTGAAGCCTATGTGTAAAGAGTTAAATTACCCAGATTGTCTTAGACATTAATGTAATTTATACCAGTTATCACTGTAGGACAACTGAAACAACACAAAATGAACAGGGCTGTTGCTGGAAATATTTTATTCCTGTAGGCTATGCTACCTACCTACATTGCTGGTACATTTTGGAACAGTAGGCCTACAGCTACATGGACTATCTGTAGTGTCTTCCAGTAGCCTATCGTATAGGTTATATACAGTATACTGTAGCTTAGTTGACTTGTGCATGACGTGACGTTTTGTAACCTACATTTCCGTCAGTCTACAGTCTTTTAGCCCTTCTTTACCATGATGACCCTTCCAAGATACAACCCTTCTCTACTTTGAGAGACCAACTGAACCACCACTCATGCCATCGATGTTGAATTATGGGCGTCTGACAGAAACTGATCAATCTGACCTGAGTTCTTATCATGTAGCCTCAACTAGGCTCGCACTCTCCACCTGCTCACTGTCCCTTGCTCTGTATGCTTGCTTACATCCTCGTTCAAACTCAACGAACTTCAACATGTTGCTGACATATGCTAGCCTACTTGCAATATTGTATTTTTGAAGCTTCTACATTGGTGTTAATTTTGCACAATTGTCACTACCGGCACCCGCCACAATCTCGTGTAGGTAACTTCGATTAACTTTTGATGCGCTCACAGAATCCTGGCTCTGAGCCAAAATGGGAGGGGTGGGGCCTGACGTGAGCTGTTATTGGATCAGTCCAGTGTCAATATTGAAATGTAACCAATGGGCCGCTGATTGTCCTTCCTTTGGGCCGATCGTTGGCCAAAATAATTAAATTATATATATCAGTGTTTCCCCTAGAAAATGTTCCAGCAGCGGTGCTGTTGATCGTAGGAACCCCCCCCCCCCCAAAAAAAAAAAAGAAAATGTTGAAAAAATGACTCCTTAAATGGTGACTTCTGGTGGATTTTTTCAGATTGAGTGTTACAAATTATGACATAACCACAAAGACAAGCATTTACAAAGCATGATTATTGCAGTACTTGAACAGGATTATTCATGTTTTTCTTTCACCTTTTTCATTTACATTATTAGTAATTAGCCACTGTACAACTGTACACTGTAGCGTTGTTGTGCATGGTGCATAAGAATATGTGGATGAAATTAATTATGTTTTCCATGTCATTTGGTAAAATAAATGCTCAAAAAGCTTTGGTGAGCTCTACAGGAATTACAAACTATCTCCAGATGTAAATGGTTGCGTATCCTATTACTCAAATGATCAAATACTCTGATGAATACATTGTAGGGGAAACACTGTAGCCTATTCTATCGGCCCAAAAGGTGCGTCGGCCCACCGTTATGTCACACTACAAACACTTCAAAGGCCAGTACTTTACACTAATGTACTCTGAGTAGTAAAGCATTGTTGTGCATTAAATGTGATTTTTGTAGTTTCATTTCTTAATATTAAGTAGTGTAGACTTGCAGTGAAGAGGTATACTGTTCTGCAACTCTGAGAAAAGGGCAAGGTGATCGAAACTCCTCTGTTACATCTCACTAGTCTATCCCGTGACTGTAGCCTACTCATTTTATATTCTCTGTGTATCCTAGTTCCTCTAGGAATCCCAGTGTATATCAAGTGGCTGCACAGAAACTGACCGTTTCCTCTCCAGTATAGCAGGGAGTGCCCCCTGGTGTTCAAACAAACAAACAAACAAACAAACAAACAAAAACAATCCACTCTGCCAGGAGGGTATTCCAAGTGTGGAAGTTTAACCAAGCCATTCTAAAACACTAAAATCTGTAGTTGAGCAAAGTTCAGCACTCAGCTCCTATGTCACTGAACCACATACTAGGAACACTTTTTTGGCAAGCATTTTGTTTGGTTAATATGTGGCTAATGTCAATGCCCAAGGTCACTTAATTAATGATTTTGTTCGGTCAAGACCAGCTAGAATATTTGGCCAGATCAATGTCTGAGACAAAGACATGGCCAGTCCAAGACAAGTCCTAGTCCAACACGAGGCCGCGACCATATAAAAGACCGGACTCAAGTACTACCATTTCTCGACTATTAATCAAGGTTTATACATTGATTTAGCAACATTTTTTTAGATACAAGTTTAATACAAAGTGGCAGGCTATACATGCATTTATTTTCTTTGTGCGTCTTTATGATTAGAGCACAATCTGATTTTGATTCACTGGGCAGTTGGGCACTGCCGTTGATACACTGGTGTGTATAATACATGGTTTAGTTTTTTTAATTTGCGTAAAACTCTGTCCTGTAGTTTATACACAATGCGGTTAATACACAGGAAATTACTGTAAACCCCTGAATGAAAGCCATCAGCCTTTGCCCTAACACGCTGCCCTTCACAGGAGAGCAAAGACCTCTTGGGAGTGCACCCGGCTGGCAGCGCTCTGGGAGTGCACCCGGCTGGCAGCGCTCTGGGAGTGGACCTGCGCAGGGGCCGCAGACGCCACTCGGGGACCCTGCAGCTGCCCCCGTTGTCATGGAGACTTGCAGAGAGGGCGCGCACCCCAGACGAGGACCCCGTGTCCAGGCCCTCCTCGTTGGTCTTCCCCATTCCCCCGCTCATCAACATCACACCAGTGCCCAACGAGGGGTGAGTCCGTCGCAAAGCACCTTCCTAATGTTCTCTGAAACTCGTCACATGTGTTGATGGCACGTGTTGGGGCTGCCACTCAGATACTGTATATAGAGTAGTGTAGACACAGAGTACATCAAGTGCATTCTATTTAACTTGTTAACATTGTTAACACATGCGCATATACATGCGCATATACATGCACACACACTGGCCTCACACAAATCAGCTGATGGTGGGAGAACAGGACATATGGCTGGTTGTGTGTGTCCCAGTTTATCAGCACATTTCTTTTTACTTCCATAACACGGCTCATATGTTGTGATATTGTTGATTGAATCACGTTGGGAGTTGTTGTTTTTCCCTACATGTCTACATTACATTTCATATCTGAAGTTGTATGGAAGAATGGTTTCCTCTTTTATTATAGTTTTGATGTGTGTTTGTGTGTGTGCTCGTGTGTGCACGTGTCCGTATTCTTAAGACAAAGTTACATTGAGGATACTTTATGGTGTCATATTTCATGAGCAAGTGTCTTGACTGTCCCAGAGGGACAAAGAGACAGAGTGAGAGAGATGGAATGAATTTTGTTCTTTCTACACCCTCCCCAGATGCAATGCAGGGCAGAGGCCACGAAGCAGACTCAGAGTTATTGAGTTCTTGCAGTAGAGTGAGAGAAGCATATACAGAATAAGGCACAGTATGTTAGTGAAATAAGGTCTATTATGGTATGGTATATAAGGTATGTTAGTGATTAGTGAAATTTGCTATATGTTTGGGTTATACATCAAGAAAGAGTGGGGAAGGGTGTGAAGCAGTGCAGTGATGCTTCTGTTATCCTTCTGTTACTGCTAAAGTGAATATGTCAGCTGAAGACATTAGACGAAAGCTCCTGGATATAGGCGCTGCCTCTTTGTCTGAGCATGAGCAAATACCAATACAGCACGATCCAAAGGATCACCAACAGAGCCTTGGGATACATAAGGAACAGACTGCCCTTGATACTGTGGAATATACCAACCCAGAGAATCAGTCATCCCTTGTGAAAGTCTCACCCCAAAGTTCGCCGAGCCTGTTCCGCAAGCTGGTAGTGAAGAAGGCTCTCCGGCAACGCAGGCGTTTCACTGTTGCCCATACCTGGTAAGGCTGACGATAACTGTGTGTGTGAGGGGACAATGTAGTTTTAGCAGTGCGTCACAATAGTGGTGCAGTTGCTGTCAAAGCTTGGCTACAACACATCACACCAATACTTTCACTTCACTGTTAAAAACGGTAACGTTAACGTCTATTTATGCTGCAACTGTAATTGTGGAGACAGACAATATTTTGCTAAATGTGTCAGTAATTGCATGAAGACAGAAAAAAAAGTTTTGGTGAAATGGGGTTGATCTGCGACTGCTATCAGTGAATTATGATTCTAAAATACTGGATGTTTGGCACACTGCACTGTGTGCAGGACCTACAAGAGATTAGTCGATAGTTCATGCTTTGCCATTCAGATCAGGAATGGTTAATTGTTCATTCAAGAGACTAATATTTCTCATGTTTTCACTCTGATGCATTCAGAGTGACCTAAAGAGAGAGAGGAGGGGTGAGGATGCCAGTTGGGCAGGGATTGAAGGTGGTATGGGATGAGAAAAGGACAAAAAAGGTCAAAAGGACAAAAGTGTCATGGCTTAGTATAGGGTGCGGTAGTTTTGGTTTGAATATTGTTTATATAATCACCTGAAGCAATGGTAATATAGCCACACAAAGGCATACTCAGAACATGCAAATGTTGCTCACCAAAGTTTTTGAATATTTGTTAAACTTTGACAATAATATCTGGACTTATTTTTTAGATCAATGCACACATTTATGTTCATATGATTACAGTTATGGTTGTAATTTATACAACCCTCAATGGCATGCGTATGACAAAAGTGCTACTAGATTTTATTCTTAAGAAAACATAAATAAACATATCAACCCATGTGTTCATGAATTTGTACATATAATAGAATGGCAGGGACTGATTTCACCCGCCATGTACAATGTTAACTCCACAGCTACAGCACTGGCCTCAGTTGTGCATCTGCTGTAGCCCAGCTGTTATTCTCAAAAGGACGCTTGAACCTTATTCATTCTCAGTTGATGGGACGGTAGATCAGTCTTTGACATTGAGTTTGCTTATAGATAATTATGGCGTTACTCTCTATTCGGCTGGTCATCTGTTTGTCTGTGATTGGACCACCATTCGGACTAGTTGCCTTTGGTCTCTCTACCCTTTGGCTTACATCCGTCTGATGCAACAGTGGAACTTCCCAACTCTCGGCTGCTCTTCCTTGTTCTTCATAAATTACTGCCATTCTGAAAGGCTGCAACTCTCAGAATAAGCCACTAGTGTAGTGTTGAACTTCAGTTATGTCTGAATAAGCCACTAGTGTAGTGTTGAACTTCAGTTATGTCTGAATAAGCCACTAGTGTAGTGTTGAACTTCAGTTATGTCTTGCAACAGAAGCAACTATGATGACTTTAATGCAGAAACTTTCTCTTTCGATATGCGTACCAGCTCCTGTAAATTCCCAGCTGAGTGTGCTTGTGTGTTAACTACAAAGGCTTAATCACCTCTTGAAAGAGTGCTGTGACGTGAAAAGCACGTTAGATCCAGTGCACAAGAGATGTAATGTGATAAGAGACTGTCAGAGAGAGAACGATAGCAAGGAAATGAGAGGGAGACAGAGAGAAAGAGAGAGAGAGCGAGAGAGCGGTGGAGTGGAGTCCATTTTCCTTTAATCCACCCCAGATCTACTGTCTCTCTCTCTCTCTCTCTCTCTCTGTGACACTCGTCCCCTGAGCCCCTGCGCTGTGCGCTCTGTGTTGGCGTCGTTGGCATCAGTGCTGAGGGAGGAGGCTGGTGGCGAATATGCATGCGGCCCAGCAGGCTCTCGGACTGACCGCCAGGGCGGACATGTTTAGGCTCTCCCCGCGCCGCCGCTCGCGGGGCCGGCCCCACTTTGACTTCAGTGAGGAGGTGGTCAGTGGAGCTGATCTACCTGCTCTCAGGTGAGCTGCTCTCCACTATCCGCCTCCCTCCTGCTCTTTCTTTTATTTAATTCTCTCTCTCTCTCTCTCTCTCTCTCTCTCTTGCTCTCTCTTTGTATTCCATACAGATTTCCAGCTAGGGAAGGAGAGACAACGTTTCATATGTGCAGTTGATTTTTGTCTCACTATCATAGAGAATTTCAGAATCCTACAGTGACTGGAGCATTGTGGTCCAGGTTTTGTCTAGCTGGTCAGACTGTGTTGTAGTGTCAGTAGTATTCCTGTAGCCTGACTTGTTGTGCTGTGAGGTGAGCATCACAGGTTAAGACCCGAGGCAAGTACAGTAAGAGTGTGTACGTTTGCATCGCACCATACTTTGTCTGCTCCATGTAAATGCAATGTGTTTGGGCATGCCTGTCTTTCAGCAGAATGCCAGCATTTTGTTTGCTGCATATTCAGAGAGGAATTACTTAGGTGTTGGGATATTGCTGTTAGTTCCATATAATTCTGCATGGATAATCCCTCCTGGCCAGATTAGTGGGGGGAAGTACCATAGAAAATGTAATTTGACTGAGAAGCCATAACCATGTTGGAATGTCTTAATCCACCTACCAAATGACATGGGATTAAAATCATGTTAGTGCAGTGGCTGTGCTCATGGTGTGAATATGATTGCATGTGTGCTGTATAGACCCTTTCAAGAGAGTTCCATTATCAGCATCATAGTTGGCCGCACAAGGCTTCCGTTTTAACATTCCATATGTTATCTTAATGCAGAGGAAGTAGATTGGGAACCAAATAGAACGTTCAAGCATTATTTTTGTTTTTAATGTTGAAAGGGTCTATAGAAACCAAAATGATTACTTGAGCATTGTGTGGTTGGGTATAACATGTAAACCAAGATCAAATTGAGCTATCCAACAACTGACTCAGATTGACTATTTAGACACCTGAGCTGTTTCAGTTAAATATATTTTTCAAAAGTATTTTTTTCTGGCAAAGAACAGGTCATTCAGGGCTCTACAGTGCGCCCATTTCACTCGCACATGCGAGTAAAAATGATGACGTGCGAGTGCAAAAAAATATCTAGGCGCACTGGTGCGAATGACTTCTAACCATGTCAATGTTTGTCTACAAAATACACCGCAACATCGAGAAACAGTACTGGTGCAAACCATAGAATCACGTCGCGAATGCAGCATAAAACTACACCTCCCATCAACGTTAGCAGTTTCGCGTTGGGACTCGATAGTAGTAGTCGCTTCTATGAAATCCATGAGCGCGCAGAAAAAGCGGAATGTTAGACTAGCCAGCCAAGATGAAAAGATTGAAGAAATTAGTTCTTCTATCCACCGAATTCATCGGATATAGGAGGAACAGGATGAGATTCTGAGAATGCAGTGAGAGAAGGAAAGGTAACCTAACATGCCTTTTAGCCCAGTTGACGTATTGGCTGCAATATGCAAAATATAGCTGTAGCGAACAGGCACAAAAGTAGCTTCCCGTAATACTCCCATTTTATTCAAAGGTAGAACGCTACTGACAACTCCAGGCTTCCACGCATGCTTGTTTGTTTACACCGAATACAAGCTTAAGTGCAAAACGAAAGTAGGCCTAACGTTTGGCTACTGCCCCCATCAATGCAGATATTTCAAATAAAAAAATAAGTATAAAAGTATAAAAAAAATATATATATATCCTTGATTAGACTATGTTGGGTTTTGTGGAAGAGAAAATGTACTGTTTTAGTAGTAGTATTAGGCAGTATGCAGTCAGATAGGTCACCATGGGCATATTTGGATTAGCTACAGGTGGATTCACAAATAAATAAATTAGCCTACATTTGGCAGGATACTTGATATACAGGCTAAATGCAAATATGGCAATGTATTATATTATTTTACATTAACAAAATGTAGGAAAATAGAACAGACTGAAAATAAAATAGGCACTGATCTTTAAAATCCTGTTTCCTGTAGCCTAAATGTTGTCAGTCATTCTTAATATTCGCAATTGGTGCACTGGCATGTTTAACTGTTAGCTGCAGTGTAATGTTAGATTATGTGTAAGTTAAGTACAGAACTGACTGTGCTCCCAAATTTTGGTCTGTGCTCCTACATTTTTTAACTTGGGCACACAAGTGCTCCTGGAAAAAAATGTTAGTGTAGAGCCCTGTCATTGTTTGATCAGTTTTGATCAACATGTCAATCATGTCGATACATTTTTCTGTAATTAATGTCTCACACATACTGTAACTGTCTGGAAATATTTTAACACATTGTTTGAATGTACTAAAAGCACTGCCAACTGTACACTGTTAACACAATATAGATTATCATTATATCGGTGAAAAGATGTGGTCCATGTAAGACCATTGTTGCGTTGTTCTCATTTTAAAATCCAAGCAGAATGCACTGCAATCCCATGTTGTTAGTAACACATCACATTGATGGCAGTTTAGTGTCAGTAATGCTGCCAGCACGTGTTCCATCCCATGTTTGTTTGTAGACGCACTGTACCAACACTACACATGTTTATTGAAATACATGGAATAGTATTTACAGAAGCATAGGCATTACTAATTAAATAAATGTTTAAATCCTGGACATTTGCGTTGCAGTTTTGACATTGAGAATGGGGCATCAGCCAGTGGCAGCCCTCTGGACCCCCAGGTGTCCCCTGGCTCTGGCCTCGTGCTGCACCCCAACATGGCCAGCCACGGCCAGCGCCGCGAGTCCTTCCTGTACCGGTCCGACAGCGACTATGACCTCTCGCCCAAGTCCATGTCCCGCAACTCCTCCATCGTGGGCGAGCTGTAAGTGACACACCTAAGTGCGCACACACACACACACACACACACACACACACACACACACACACACATCAAACCTCTCCACCTTAAAACCTTGTGAAGTACAGATCGGTCAAAGAATGACCTATTGTAGTTACTCACACAACATGTCAGAGTTGTGTGTTGTCAGTGTACCATTTTGCGACTGCATTTGGTCAAATTACAGTATTTGTAAAGCTTTTTGCTTTGTATCGTTTACCTTTCCCCCCATGTTATATGCCCTGATTATCTTAACCAGTTTAGTGTGTCAGTTCTGGTCACTGTCAAGCCAATTTTCTTTTGTTTATTTTTCTCTTTTCTAGCCATGGGGAGGACCTGATAGTCACACCATTTGCTCAGGTGAGTGAGTTGTTTTTAAAATCATGCTAATGAGAAAGTTTAATGGTGAATTAGAAATGTACAACCGGACATGTCACGCTCTGTTGTAGGTACTCGCCAGTCTTCGCACTGTAAGGAATAATGTCACCATCTTGACGAACGTCCCATCGAATAAGTAAGCACACAAAATGTTTTGTTACTGGGCTTTGTGTTTTCCCATGGAACATTCACTATAACTGCCTGCAGACTGATAGAAAGAAGTGCTGTGTCGGGAAAAAATGATAGAATTATTTTGTGTTTCATGTGTTCGCCATCAGGGGGCGCCAGCACCTCAGTGTTCACACACACTGGGTAATGCTTCTGCTGGGTAGGCGCTAGAGGATCCGTCGAGACACCATACAATGTTAGCAGTACACGTTGAAGTATAATTTACGCTGCCCTCTCAAAAACACAAACAAACATAGATGTTCCCACATTTGAAACACATGCTAGCTGATGGAAGCTAGCCTCCATTACAGGTGTATAGTTTTTAGAATTACAAATGATCTTTGCAACACACTCTTTATGATGGCTTTCTAGAGGACTCAATAATGGTTTGCTTCATTAGTTTTCAGGCACGAGTTGCATGTGTTCATTGTGGATACTGGGGCCATGGAAGCGTCATCTAGCTCTGTACAAAGCATACTGTGGAAAAATAATTACTGGAAATAATAATTTATGAATGTAATTGAGTGTTGTTTATGCAATATAAACATTTTAGTTCTGCCCTTGTGAGGTCATGAACTGTGAACGTAGGTTTGTATGTAAATCTAGGAGACATAGTAACTGTCAGTCAACCAAGTAATCGTGTCACGGAAGAGATTGATTTATGAATCAATGTTTTGATTATTTAACTGGCTGAATTCAAGCCAACTTAGGTGTTGTTGAATTCAGGTCAACTTCGTGGCCTGTCGGCTTTGCTTTTCAATGACTCATGGTTTTCATGGCCAGTCTTGCCCTGTTTGGAATCAGATATCTCTGTCTCCCGTACGGTTAAAAGGGAAAGTATGGGCATATTAGAAATCACTCAATCACAGTTATTTTATTATCACCCTGTGTTGATACAGTGAGACTGTTGCTGTGTGTGTGTGTGTGTGTGTGTGTGTGTGTGTGCGCATTGTGCATGTTTGTGGCAGGAGGGTGGTTGGACTGAGCGATGCAGTTATAAGTGGGGCATTTACTGGCATTTACTCTGAACAAATATGCATAATCAAACACCAGTGCCGGTCACTGCTAGAATGACCATGCATGCGAGTGCAAAAAGCTCTTCAGCGCTGACTGCACTGCTGGAAAATACGCAATCTGCGGCGAACACACCGAACATGTTATTATCCGAGGTGTCACTTTTTCGGTTTTATTCTCATGTAGCTTATCACCATAACGCCTTTTAGGCTTAGGTGTTTATCAAGAACCACAAGACAGTTGACACATTGTGCTATGATGTACAGCAGCACCACGCATATGACGCACATTGGCTAATAAAGTTGTTTTTTTCTCCATTTGCCTTTTTAAGGAGGTCTCCAGTTAGTAGTCAGCCTGCTGCAACAAAATGCTGTCCTTCAGGTGAGTGTTCTACAGTACCTGAGCCATCACACACCCAGTCACTCACTCCTGCAAAGATGACAATATGAAATGGACGCCTTTTCTCTTCTACATTCTCTCCTTTGTTCATTCTCTATCTGATGTGTTTGTGATCGTGATGTGAAGGGCATCCATCTTTACACTTGAAAAAAACTTTTTACAAAAAGTGCTTTATTTTGGGGCATGATATTTTATGCTAAACCATCTTATAAGTTTCTTAGCAATGTGTAGAATTGTTAGAATAGCCTTTTATAATAGCAGTGGTATTTATGGGTCCTCAAGTAGTTATAGTAGCTATATTCTGGTATGAGGAGTGTTCAGTTGAATTTTCAGTTTTAAATAAGGAGGAGATATGGCCATAACACAAGTTATAGCTTCCGTCTGCCTGTGTCTGTCTATGTGTGTTTGCGTGTGTGTACAGTATGTGTGTGTGTGTATAGATAAACTTTATGACAAAGTCTTACAAAAGCTTTCCACAAGAATGTCTGTGAGTAAATGTTTTTTTTGCGTGAGCGAGAATAGGTGTGTTTATCCAATTCCACGTGCACATGCTGTGTGTGTGTGTGTGTGTGTGTGTGTGTGTGAGAGAGAGAGAGTGAGTGTCTGTTCAGTCACCACACAAGCGCAGGTGGAGGTAGGGGAGGAGGGGATGTTGTTTCGGTTCCTATTTCACGGCTGCATCCAGCCTCATTGACGTCAGTCACGGCCTACTCTCAGCTCCCTCAGCTTCCTGTCTGCGCAAATCAGCACACACTCACGTCCTGTGCAAGGAAAGAAAGCGAGAGCACACACACACACACACACACACACACACACACGCACGCGCACACACATACATGCGCACACACACACACACACACGCACACACACACACACACACACACACACAAGCACATATACACAAACGGTTTGACAGACTGAAAAAGCATATCAACCCATGAGTTACTTAACATGAGTTAAGTATGAGGTACTTTAAGCGCTGTGCACATAATAGCATGCAGACATGTGCTATGTTTCACCCTCCTGCAGGGCACATTTGCAGCAGATTAGTTGCGTATGGACTGCACCGTAAAGGAGCAGCTTTACGGACGTCATAGCGCTGCCCTCTTTGGGCCACACATGCCCTTAGATGAGAGCATGTGCACATACCATGCGTATGAAAAGTCCCCTTGCTACCCTACACCAGCCCCCGTGCTTATGGCTTAAAAGAGGTGGAAACAGAGTCTATGGAGGACTACAGTCTCTCTCATGATGACAAGTTATGTTTGATGTCGATGTTGTTTGCTGTGCTGTCGGTAGTAATGTCTTTGTTTTGACTCGTGCGTCAGAAGGCTCTCATACAGTATCTTATCTTAGGTGGGGTTTGTGTGTTGCTGAGAGAAAATGTCATCCCTTTGTGAGTGTGTTATGCGGATACTGACTCAGTAAGCAAGTATCCGTTCAAAGAAGCCTGATAAAAATGTTTGTGTGTGTGTGTGTTTAAGTGAGAGAGAGAGAGAGAGGGAGAGAGAGTTGATTGCAGTGAAAGAAATAAAATGCACATTCATACTACATTTGGAGCTGCAGTGGTGGGGTCTCCTAAAAGTGCAGCTGGCTTCTGGGAATCTGATTGGAAGGCGTGGGGAGGAAGTGGTGCGGGGCTTGACCCCATCTAGGCTGGACAGTGAGCGAGCAACGAGTGGGTCAATGCCTTGTTTTGGAGCACTTTGTGACCCATTCCTGAGGTTCCCATTGAACTAAACGAGAGACATAGTATGGATATGAATATGGAAGTTGGTTTGAAACTTCCTTACAAACATTGGCGCTTATTTGAAAGGCACCACACCTACATGCATGTGTGCAAAAGAACCCCTCCCTCCATGCGTGCATACTTGTGATGGTGGCTGGCCATGCATACAGTGCTGTTTGTCGTGCGCTACAGACTTTGTACTGTCGCTAGAGACGAGTGTGCCTGTGCACAGTTGTGGTGCTGTCAGTGTAAAGCAAGCATGTGGGTGGGTTTGCATGCCTGCTGGCATGTGGCAACACTCACTGCGCTTTTCAGTCCGCAGAGCATGTGAATGGGTTTACACAGGGTCACGGGGGTGTGGGTGTGTGTGTGTTTGTGTGTGTTTGCTCACGTCTGCGGGTGGACTGTATCTATATACTGTGCGTGACTGTCGGCATGCTTACTCTGAAATATAGCACCTTCATGGCAAATGTGTTGGGTCAGCATTAGCCTTGGCCAGTGGAAAGGTGATGGGAACGCTGTTTATGCTCTCGACATGAAGGCACGGAGGTGTAGGAGGCCAAAACCTGACACATGCACGCACATACACACACACACAAATACACACACACACACACACACGCAAACATCCACGCACACATTCACGCACATACACACACACAAATACACACACACACACACACACACACACAAACATCCACGCACACATTCACGCACACACACACGCACACACACCGTCATGCACACACACACAAGCGGTCCCTTCACACAGCTACAAGCAGGCCACACTGGCATGTCATCCAGGCTGCAGATATGCACCGGATTTGGATAACATCAGCTACTGTAGTTTTTGAATAGCGCTGTATGTAAGTATACACCTATCTATTGTTTTCAAATAGTATTAGGCTGGATTTTCCTGTCAGTCAGTACATATCGAGATCCAGCTGTCTGCGTTTCTGACCCTGATGTGAGCTACTGGCTCTCCGCTGACAAAGTGGATTAATGTAATGGATTACCCTTCTCTTTCATTCATTCTCTCTCTCTCTCTCTCTCTCTCCTTTCCTCTCTCTTTGTCAGTGAAGATAGACGTCTGACAGCTCGCCTAGCTCCCCTCCGCCTCCACACCATCCACGATCCAGTCCACATCTTTGCCAGGGCTCGGCCGCAAAACTGGCTCCTCCGGGCTGAAAGCATGCGCCCTGGTTTGTGTTTGAATTATGCCATTGACGTCAGCAGAGCTGTAAAGCTGACTGCGGCCCTTCCCCAAAGTAATCCCCAGCCAAAAGAGCTCCACGGTGCATTGTGGAGGCTGTCAAGCAGACACGGGAATAGTGGCAGGCACAGGAGAGAGAAAGAGAGAGAGAGAGAGAGAGAGAGAGGGGTGTGTCGTCAGTTTGGGCCATTTGTTGTTTTGATGCCGACTGAGATAAAGAGGCGGTGTGTGTGTGTGCGTGTGTGGCAGGGGGTTGGGGGGGGGGGGGGGGGGGGGGTGCAGGGTGGAATGTTGTCATTCAATTCCTGTAACAGGAAGCATTACATCAAATGTCAAGCCCAGAGGCACTAGCACCCTGTTTGTGTTGTAAAAGATGGTTTGAGCATGATTTACACACACAATGTGTGTGTGTGTGTGTTTGCTCACAATGTGTGTGTAAACCCATTGTTGCTTCATGTTTGCGCGTAACACAACATACAACATAGAGCCTCCCTACCAGCCAGTGTTCACCCCACACAAAGCTACCTTTCATCTGCCGCAGATAAACACGTCAGTGGTCCACTGGTCACTCTACAGAGTTATTATAAAACTGGACCTTTCTGTGATGAGGATGACTGTCTGATGTGTCACGCATGGCTCACGTCCTACCGCTGAGTCGGAGTGGACGATGCTGCCCTCTCAGAGTAAGGATTCAGTGATGTTGGCTTCAGTGATGTTGCCATCGATGCTGTTGACTGTTGTCACATGTTCCTGTTGGCG
This sequence comes from Alosa sapidissima, assembly GCF_018492685.1. Taxonomy (NCBI): domain Eukaryota; kingdom Metazoa; phylum Chordata; class Actinopteri; order Clupeiformes; family Clupeidae; genus Alosa; species Alosa sapidissima. The sequence goes on along the minus strand of NC_055957.1, from coordinate 11,391,272 downwards.
TCATCAAAGACCCAGGCAGGCAGCTGTGCGCTCACAGGCTATTGTTTGGCAAGTTAGCGGTTCCTTGCCGTGAGACGGAGAGCCACTCGGCTGGAATGACAGGGCCTTGACTCATTCGTTCCTCTCCGCTGAAAATGGCCCTCTAAGCGCACGTGCCCAGTGCCCATATGGCTCAGGTCCTTGTAAAAACAACAATGTGTGTGTGTGTGTGTTTGTGTGTGGGGTGGAGTGTGGAGGGGGAGTGTTTGTCAGCTGGGGGCTAATCAGGCGCTCTGGGGGTCAAGAGCGCCGCGTGCGAGCCTTTTCTCCTCTGGCCGACAAACGTGTTTACTCACACAACTGCACACGCACGAGGAGCAGTGGCAAGAGGTGTCTGCCAAATCACTCTCCTTCAGGGTCAGCCACGGTGTTTTTTTCTCACGGCACACAGCACAGGCTAGCCATAGGAAATGAGCGCTTTTACGACAGCACCAGACTCAGCCTCAGATACTTGCCATAAGGTCAAACAGGTCCTTTTTGCGAAATATTTTGGAAGGTAAAACGAACAAAACAACATTGTCTATCTAATCTTGCTCCAGTGTTCCATTGTTCTAGTGTCCTGAGTGTTGCCTATGGTGTGCTTCACTCTGATGTCTTCAGTCTATAGGGCATGCACTAGAGCCAATGTTGAAATGCATTCACATCACCTGTTCTGCATTTTAGAGTGGTTTTCACTCAGTATTGTTTAATGGTTATTCCACATTATTTAGATATTACAAGTCCTTGGATGGCAAGTGGACTGAACTTCCCCCAAATCTAAACCCAAAGGCATCTGCTCTCTAACAGAAAGTTATTAGAGGACAGATGCCTGTCCCAGTGGGCTGATTAAAACAGGGAAGACTGGCAATGCCAGATACCCTTCAGCGAGAAGTGAAACAGGGTAGGGCCAAGTCCTACCATAGTTCTCACTTAAATGTGTAGGCTACATTTTTTTCTCACAGATTTTCTTCAATATAATTATTAGGGCTGTCAATCGATTAAAAAAAATAATCGAATTAATTACATACTCTGTGATTAATTAATCTAAATTAATCGCATATATATTTTTTGCTGTGAAAGTATTTTAAATATTTAAATTCAAATGAATCATTGAATAATCAGCATTAGTGACATTAAAGTTCAAAAACTCTTTTATTATTATTTTGTTCAAATAATGGCCATAATAATCTATGATATGACCTAATATGCTGAGGAAATCAATTCAAAAGTGGAAGAAGTTTTTTTTTCACATACAAGGCATTTCTGGCCACAGATATAACCTAGGGGACACAATAAAAATAAATTAACACTCCCCTGAATGTCAACATTATTTCTTTGCATTGATGTGCGACTTTAGAGTTGACGAATTCCGGTGATATGCAAATTCCTTGCTGCAGACATTGCAGAGGGCTTTATTTTAATCAACACTTCATTTTTATCAACATCAGGCTGTTTTTTAAAAGTAAATGTTCCAATCAATGATCTAGGCAGCACATTTTCTTCTCTCTCCTTCATTTTACAGTCTAATGGTTACTGACTAGAATGGCTCGGGGTCAAAGGTCACACGGAATCGATTAATCTGCGTTATTTTTTTTAATCAGTTATTTTTTCTCAAATTAATTAATCGAAATTAATCAGTTATTTTTGACAGCCCTAATAATTATGTGTTCTTGAGTGAGTACAAATCAACTGAGGTTTGGGGAGACACTGAAGTGTGTATATCCGTGGCATAGATGCAGGAGGGAAGTCAAGCTAGGCAGCAGGCAGTACTTGGGCGCACAAGGTAAAAGCCCTTTTTTAAAATAAAGATGCCAGTGAACCTTCAGCCAAATGCTAGCCTTCATTGCAGCATGAGATGGGAGTAAAAGCTTATGTTTATGATGACAGTTTAATATGCTGCAAAACAGATTGCCTTCACAAAAGAGCATTTTGTGGTGGGCTAGAGGCATTTGGGCTACACTGTGGCCTGTTGTACCCAGAACACCCAGTGTAAGCAGCTGAGTCCGAATGAGGCTTAACTGTGTGTGTGTGTGTGTGTGTGTGTGTGTGTGTGTGTGTGTGTGTGTGTGTGTGTGGAGGACGCGCTGAATGACCAGGTTGTCATGAGCGAGAGAGTTTCGAGTCACACCCCCCCCCTCTGAAGGAAGTGCGTCAGAGAGCCAGGACCAAGACTGTCATTGTGAAATTCCCACAAGACACCATCACCATTTCATTAATAATCAACATTGTCACTGCACACTACATTTAAACAATTCCTGAATGGACCAACGTCATGTGTCTGGACAAACATGCAAAAGGTCACTGGTTCTATTTCTGTCTGTTTTCAGCTATACATTGACTTTGTTTGAGTTGAATTGTCATTGGTCCCTCATTCACAAAGGTCACCGTCATCTCACTGCTGACTACTCAAGTGGGTCAGCTTAAACTTTATTTTCGTTTTTTAAAAAGCACCTTTTTCCTCTGCAACTGGAGCATGCGAGAGCCTGTCGTCAGGCGACTCCCATGTGGCATATATATAGTTATACACATGAATTGATGGTTTCCATTAACACTTTTGCCAATATGACTTTGGATAGTATTGCCCAGGACGTTTCATTACATTTCATGGACTGTGCTGCAGACTAATGAGACACACACACACACACACACACACACCCACACAGGCACACCTACATATGCACACGCACAAGCCGGGCACACATGGTGCTCTCCTCCTCTGATGTGGCTGTTCGAGTGTAGCCGTGCCAGCCGACCGACTTGCACATGTGGGCTGAATGACTTCCATATGTGAAGCGCAGGAAACCAATGCCCCCTCCTGCTCCTCAATGTCATGGCCCCGCGCACCATGGAGAAACAGCCTCTGGGCCTCTGATGACGTAAGCATGGTCAGCTGATAATACTTTGTGGAATCGCCTTAGTATATTTGTTGATTGGTAGTTAGTGTCATGCTATTAACTTCACGTTATGAACTGATTACAGCCTGACCATTGGCAGTTTTTTTGTGTCGTGCATGACTATGATGCTCAATATTTTATTAAACTATCTGCAAATTCAAAAACTATCTGGAATTCCTGAAAAAGACCTGGAAAAGCCATGTCAATCATAAATTCAATGAAACTTTTGGAAAATTCATTTAAATCTAAATGTAATGAGCTAAACCTAGTTTGTATATGGGTGTAATTAAATCAATTACGTTTTTACTCATCCATAGATAATGCTTTGTTGTGTGCATTTCAGGAACTTGATACAGTTTCCACTTGAATTGATATAGCCTTTACTTTACTGATTAGCCTAACTAACCTAATTAAAAAGGAGTGGAATTAAAGAGATTGTTTAGATTCATTGATTACGCCCAACCTAAGTGAAGTAAAGTACACAATTTTGTACTTATAGGCTGTGGGAGGTCGCTAATGGTCCTTCAAAAGTAATGGAAACATTCTGAAATGTAAAAAAAAAAGAATGTCCGTATACCGCAGTAGCTCCCAGAGTTGAATTAAAAGAAAAAAGCAACACTGTCTCTCTGTCTGAGGTGTTCAGTCCCATAAGAATGGCAGACTTGGAGTGATGGTTGGTGGTGTCAACAGACTGAGGCTCCTGGAGGACTCCAGGCCAGCCTTTCGATATGTCTTGCGCACGAAGGGGAAGTCGATCTCGTTTCTTTGGCACAGACTCAGCTGGCGTTGGCCTGCTTCCAGCTGAAGGAGTAAAGTTTGCCTCTTGCATTGCTCGTGCAAACAGAACCCCAGCTTTGAATCCCCCACCACTCCCTCCCCCCTGCTTTTGGGTGGATCAAAGGAAACAGTGCAGGCTCATTAAGTTGTGTCTTTCTAGTTGCCCGACACATTTCTGACGGGTGGCAGTGTTGAGAGGGAGACCATGAACATCTGCCTCATATTACTCAGTCAATCCTCCTCTCTCTCTCTCTCTCTTTCTTTCTCTCTCTCTCTCTTTCTCTCTTTATCTCACTCACACATTGTATTTCACCTTTTGCTCTTGGGTATTACACTTATTCCTTTGTGTTGGCTCACTGGTCCCACCCAGTTTCTGTGATTGTGATATCTCACTCTGTTACACATCAGACCTACCACGGCATGGCCGACTATCATCCATCTTCCCTCGTGTAAACTGAAACTGACAAGGGCTTACTCTCTTATTTGAAATAAAGAGCCTCCTTCAGACCTGCCTGTGGCTGCAAGCGCTTTGACACTCCAGCACTCCAGAGAGACAGAGAGGGAAAGAGAGAAAGAGAGTAATGCACTGTAGTGCAACTGAAGAGTAAGATTCAGAGAGGGAATGAACTGGCAGCAGCAACAGGAGCATGAGAACATAAGCCTCTGAGACACATAGAGAGGGGGGGGGGGGGTGCAGTGCACCACAGTTCAAGCAGGGAGCAAGGCTCCAGAGGTGCCGGCTGCGCTAGAGGAGATCTTGGCAGTTGAAAGAGAGAGCTAGAGAGAGAGAAAAAAGGAGAGGAAAAAAGAAAAAACAGAATAGAGTGAGACAAAGAACGGTCTGCGAATGAGTCGCCTTCAGCTCCCAGCTAAGAGATAAGACTCGCTCTGGACTGTGGCTGCGCCGTCCCGATCAACCCAGACCTCTGTCTTGCGCGCGCGCCAGGGAACGTTCCACTCCGCTCTGGTCTGCCGTGACCAGCGTCCTCCGTGTGCCATGCAGCACCTAGAGCCACTGAGCTCTCTGGGCCCGCGCGACTCTGACTTTGTGTCCATGTGTCTCCTGCATCCAGACGAGTCCTACCAGAGGCTGGCCGTGGAGACCATGGAGGAGCTGGACTGGTGTCTGGACCAACTGGAGACCATCCAGACGTACCGCTCCGTCAGCGACATGGCCTCCAACAAGGTGAGTCTGTGGCGGGAAGGGAGGGAAAGTGAGTGGTGCGGGGAAATCTCCACGGCATGGTCAGCCATGGGACCAGTGCATCGGGTCAGTGTAATGATTGTCAGTATGTTTGAAAACTGATGCTGAGTCAGTTATAGCAGGTACGTATTTTGCTTTTCCTCAACAGAAAAATGTGGAAAAACAAACATGTTAATGTAATTAAAGTATTCGTACTTGGTTGAAGACAACAGTGCCACTGTATTGACCTGATTCAACACAAGCTAACAGTTCAGATCATTTTTAAGGCTGTGTGTTTGTTTAAATGAAGATATGATATATGTTTTGTGAAGTTGTCTGCTCACATAGTACTGTACTGTGCTGTCTTATTGTCGCATGCAAATCTGCTGCACTCCCACTACCTTTGTGTGTCATTCCCTGGGGGCAGCTGTGAAAGTGGCCGTTGTGTGTGTGTGTGTGTGTGTGTGTGTGTGTGTGTGTGTGTGTCTGTGTGTGTGTGTCCGTGTGTGTGTGGAGGGTGGGTGATTGTGTGTGTGCGTCTGTGTGTGTGTGGAGGGTGGGTGATTGTGTGTGTGCGTCTGTGTGTGTGTGGAGGGTGGGTGATTGCTGTGAGGTGTCTTGCTTGCGTACAGGGCGATCGTGCACTTGTCATGTATGGGTTTATGGGGGCGCCGTAAACTTTCCCTGCATTGTTAAATTTGCATTGAGGATTAATCTTTTCACGTAGAGGGTGGTATATGGTTAGGCCTAACTCAAGCCCATTATCTGCTTAACCGGAATGCTGCTCTGAAAAAGGTCAGTCAGCTTAGAGCCAAAAGACTGTCTGGCAATTTCAGATTGCCCTAATTGACTGTTTTCTGCCACAATTTTGTTTTACGTTTTTTGTAGTGACACAATTAGAGTTTTGTATTATGAGAGCTTGATTTGACTTTGAAAAGGATTGCTGTTAATGTATATTGTATATCAGGTATTGTATATTTAGATTCAGGGAAGGTTATGATCGGTCATATGCAGACAATGTGCTATAAAAGCCACTGTTGCAATTGTGTTGAAAGTAGAAAATACAGTACATGCTGTTCATATCCATACAGAACTTATTATTTAAGAGGGGAAGTTTGTGTTGTAATAATCATAGCCATAGATTTCCTCTGGTTGTGATCTGTTGTGTTGTAAGGTTTGTGCGGGTCATTTTCTGGGTAAGAGATCAAGCGTTCAGAGGACAGTATTTAGGGAAGCTTATGTTCCTTTGCTTTACTCTGCAAGTGGCGGGTTTGCTGAGGCTTTGAGGGTCTAACTGATGTCAGGAAACTCTTGGTCTGTTTCTTTTCGGGTTCATGCCTAACAGAGTAAAAAAGGAAATTCTGTGGTGTTTCCCTAATTTTGTGTGCCATGAACCTTTGTACTTTCTCTCTAAGCCACATCTCCAGCCCTCAAATTGCTCCACATTTACCGCAACCTATTAGGTTGACCTTACTGGTAGTTTTCGCAATACTGAGTTACTGCAACAGTTTCATGTTAGGAAACATGCAACACATTACAATAGATTTTTATTTAAAATGTAAATGAGAATTATTTCTTGTTTAAAGCTATGCCCCCCCCCCCCCCCTTTTTAATAGCCCAGAGCATAGGAAATGAGCAGTACTGTAAGGTGCAAACAGACACCACCTGACCCCATTCTGCATGAGACTGTTTGCATTGCCAACAGGTCAGGCGGGAGCAGCCCGTACGGATACCTTGTAAGTCGGAATCAGCGACTTTTTTTTTTCTTTAAAAAACTCTTTCCACTCTGATCATTTTCGACAACAGTGTGAGTGGTGCAAGGATTTCTTCTCTCTCACAAATCTGTCAAGTCGATCTGAAATATATTAGCCGTATAATTCAGACGAGTATAAGACACTGTCCGTTCCCTTCGCTGAGCTCATCTTGGTCATGAGTAAAGAGCTGAGACAGGTGTGTCTGTGTGGGGCCACAGAGACTCCAAGGGGAGGGGGGGGGGGTGAGTTCGAGGTTCTGTGTGCTGCAAGAGCAGGAGACGGGGCCAGAGGAGGAGTTGGAGTTGGAGTGGGGGGGTGGAGGAGGAGGAGGAGGAGGAGGAGGAAGGAACCGTCTCCGTCTGTGGCGTGGCTGAATCAGCCGGGACTTTGTCTCATGCACTTCCTGGCAACCGTCAGAGTGAGCAGTCTCATGTGAGTGAGTGAACTCAGCGCAGCGCAGCAGCAGAACAGGCACTTACACTCACACTCACACAGACAGACAGAGACTGGAGTACCAAGCAAACAGACATGGGATTGTGTTGTTCAGAAAAGACCCAGAAACCTACAGGAGTAATAAAGGGCTGGAGAGAGGTGAGTGGAGACATACGTTCAAAATTACTTTAAAAGATTTTTTTTTCCATCTTTCAGTCTTTGTGCCAAAGTAGTGAAAAGGCAAGTTGTTGAAAGGCAAGTTTAAGCCAAACCTCCCACGCTGCTGTTTGAATGTGACTGTACATATCTAGTGGTCATGTGAAGCCGTACTTGGTCAAGATTTGTTCATTTCCATGTTGTAAAAGTTAATGGGTTCTAAAAGTTTTAGTCCGTCACTGTTAGCATTTTTTTAATCTCTATCTACATGGTGTTAGAAGCTAGAGCATGAAGGCGATAGGCTTAATGAATACTGACTCTGAAGACCCTAGGAAATTTAACTTTTGGTTCTTTTTCTTTAATGAATAATGGCTTAATAGCTTTTAAAAGGAACTTTTTAATTTGATTTGTTGAATTATAATTGTTACAAATTGTTACTGAATAATTACCTGAAATGTAGTCTAAATTATGTCAGCTATGTAGGATGTTGAGTTGATTTTGGAGAGGTTTTTAGAAGATTTTTATTTGAAGAATGGTTTCCTGATCATTTGTTTTAAATGCATAACCTAATTTAATGGAATTATACAAAGTAGAACTGAACTAACCCGAGGAGTGCAAACTGTGCTGTGTTTAAACTTATTCAGAAAATGATACTCGACCCCAGGATCTGATTTTGATAGCCTTTGTTGATGTTCTCAAGTGATTTTGTAAAACTGGAATGCTTTGGCACCATGGTAGTTGTGTCACTGCAGAGGTGGTGAAATCGATTAAATAAAAGCAGAAGATGGTGTGAAACAACATTGGAGTTCACAGAGAGTGTGTGTGTGTGTGTGTGTGTGTGTGAGTGTGTGTGTGTGTGTGTGTGTGTGTGTGTGTGTGTGTGTGTGTGTGTGTGTGTGTGTGTGTGTGTGTGTGTGTGTGTGTGTGTGTGTATTTAACCTTTTTTGATTTATCAAGTAGGGTGACTCAGATGACTAATAACATGAGCTCTAGGTTAGGTGTGAGTGTGTGTGTGTGTGTGTACTTGATGTCCTTGATACACTTGATGTAAAGGTCAATGGTAGAGAGAAGTTCTCTGCTAGTTATGAACATCAAAGAGCATGATGATTCAAAGAAAAATGAAAGATTATGAAACATTGAGAAGATTTTAACCACGGAAGGAGAGTGAGAGAGGATAGAGGAGGATGAGAGAAGCATGTGTGTGAGTTGTTTATGAAGGAGAGAGAGGGAGAGAGAGAGAGAGAGAGAGAAGAAGAGAAAGGAGAGAGGAGGATGTACTGTAAGGTGCAAAGAAACGGCACCTTACCCCATTCTGCATGAGACTGGAACAGGTCAGGCGGAAGCAGCCCGTACGGTTACCGTAGAAACAAAAAAAGTAGAAAGAACAAGTGGGGGAAACATGGGGTTCTAGTTCAGCCAGCCGATGATGTTTTACATCACCCACAGTGGTGCGTCCAGCGCAGCGCCGTGCCGCGCCGCGCCGCGCAGTCCAGTGGTCTGCTGTAGCCAGGGGACACGGATGGGAAGTGTGGGAAGCACAGGCCGACAGCGAGAGGGGGAGTGGGAGGCTGGACGGATGGTGCTGAGGGGTCAACAAACAGGTTTCAGAAAGAGAAAGAGAGAGAGAGAGAGAGAGAGAGAGAGAGAGGGGTCTAGATCAGCCAGAGCTAACTGAGCTTTTTGGACATCAAACCGACGATTTACTTTCCTTGCCCTGGGGTTATATCAAGGTGTGTCAGTGTGCTAGTGCATGTTTTTTACTCTGGGTTTGTGTCATTTGGAAGGACACTTATGTTCTAGGAATTGTCTGCTTTCCAAAGATGTCCATTTCAACATGCACCTTTGCCCTTTATGTTTTGCCCTGTAGACAGTAGTAGACTTCAAACAGCCTGTGTAAACTGTGCACACTTGCCAACCTGATGATTGACCCTCTCCTCTCTCTCTCTCTCTCTCTCTCTCTCTCTCTCTCCAGTTCAAGAGGATGTTGAACCGGGAACTCACTCATCTGTCCGAGATGAGCCGCTCTGGCAACCAGGTGTCTGAATACATCTCCAACACCTTTTTAGGTAAGCACTGCATGTCAACAAGTCACGTGTGCACATGGAACTTAAAGATGATTCACTGTGGAGAATCCCTTTTTTAGTGTTTGCACACACAATAAATCATGCTTTGCGTTGAACTATAAAGGTGTTTGTCAGAGGCTGTTTATAGAAGGAAGGATTTTGACTGTGAGGGAAGAGGGACACTGCTGAAGAATTTAGTGTTTGTTGATTCACTGGAAGAGCCTCTTAACACATGTAGACTGAAAGCTCCAAATTGGCAGGACTGGAGAAGATTCTCCCGACGAGTAAGGGGGGGAGGGTGGAGGGAGAGAGAGAGGGGGGAGTGTGGAGGGAGAGAGAGAGAGAGGGGGGAGTGTGGAGAGAGAGAGAGAGAGAGAGAGAGGGGGGGGAGTGTGGAGGGAGAGAGCAAGTGGGCTAAGGAAAAGAGGGGGCGGTAAGGGGGGGGGGTTCTGTTTGTTGTTCTGTGGTTTTGCCTGCACCTCTGTTTTCAAACCAGTCTGATCTGGTCTGCAGCTGCTGCGCAGCCTCTGCTGCTGTGTGTGTGTGTGTGTGTGTGTGTGTGTGTGTGTGTGTGTGTGTGTGTGTGTGTGTGTGTGTGTGTGTGTGTGTGTGTGTGTGTGTGTGTGTGTTTGCATGTGTGCATACACATATGTGTTTACCTGTTTGTTGCTGTGCACTTGTAGTGTAGCTATCAGTAGCTGGAGTAAGTGCAGGCTGTATGCTTAAGATGAAACTAGGGAGGGCTGCTAAATTACTGCTTTATAAGGGTGTACAGCACAACAGTGATCACATGGCCAGGACTAAGAAAGTCACCTTCTATCAGTACGCCACACAGCAAAAGCAAACAATGGAAATCCCTCTGGAAGACCATTTCCAACTCATTTAGGGGAATTTAAGACCTTCACAGGGGAAGAGATTTATCGTAGCAGAGTCATCTCACACCTATACCATGCGTCTGGTTCTGCTGCTCAAAGTTCTTGCATCAATCTCTTCTGGCATAATCCATCCTTTATATGTGCTTAAATTCAAACATGATCTAAAACTGGCTTGTGAAGGGCATGAGTGAGTGTTTAGTGAGTGTTTGAGTGAACACGGGTGTGTTGTCCTGGACTGTCCTGGCTTCATGGCATATTTACCAGAAGCCATCAATGACACCAGCATTAAACAATTCCTCGAACTTGTTTCTGTTGTACACATTTCAGCATCCGACTTTCCGTGTAATATTTTGAGTCTGCACTCATGTTGACTGTATGACAAGTGGTGACAATAGTGGTTTATTTTGTGAACAAAGGACTCTCCCCTCTCCACCTCCCACATCCTTACAGACATGCGCAGGCACCTATCACCTGAATTGTCATTAAAAGTCATTTCCTGTTTGGTCTCGTCCTCACAGACAAGCAGAATGAGCTGGACCTTCCCTTGCCCCAGTCCAAGGGCCGCGAGATGAAGCGGAGACACAAGCAGCAGCAGCAGCACCAGCAGCAGCTCATGATGAGTCACATCAGCGGAGTGAGGAAGGTCACCCACGGGCCCAGCATCACGGGGGGATGCAGTGTGGCCCGATTCGGGGTCAAGACCGACATGGAAGACCTGCTCTCTAAGGTACAAAGACCTGGTGTTCTGGAGCTAGCTACAGCCTTACATAGCAAGGCAAATAGAGTATTGATTATAGCATTTAGCATTATTATACCATTATAGCATTTAGGCAGTTATTTTTTCTGTTTAGTAAGGCACAGGCATCTCATGTGCCCCTTAGCATTTTTTGGACATGCGATGACTACAAGACCACAGTTGTGAACAAGAGTTTGGAGAGCACATTTGGAAATGTCCTCTTTATTTTTTCCTGCATAGGACCTTGAGGACATCAACAAATGGGGTCTCAACATTTTCAGGATAGCTGAGCATTCCCATCAGCGGCCTCTCACCTGTGTCATGTATACCATCTTTCAGGTGAGTCACAAATCTTTTTTCATGAATGAATTTGGTGTAAGAATAATACAGTAATGGATTAAACTGCATGCACTTGGCTTTGTTTCTCAAAGGAGAGAGACCTGATGAAGACATTTAAGATCCCCATGGATACCTTTGTGACCTACATGATGACCCTGGAGGACCACTACCACGCGGACGTGGCGTACCATAACAGCCTCCACGCAGCTGACGTGGCCCAGTCCACACACATCCTCCTCTCCACTCCGGCTCTGGACGTAAGGACATACGCTTTCCCACACCTGGCAAACAGTCAAAACAATCATTAGATCGCAGACAGCACAGCTATGATATTGAGTGGTGTTTACAATTCTTTGTGGCTACGTCCTAGAGTAAAGACCTTGTAAAATATGAGGGAGAGTTTCTTATTGTTGTTTAAATCTAATGAAACCCTACATTAGTGGATGTAATCGTATTTCATGTAGTGTCTGTGGGAGGGTGATATTCCACATGACCCAGGCTAATCTCTGAACAGAATGTGATGTGTGTAAAAAGCGGTGGTGTTATTTTAATTCCTGTTTACTTTCGTCACTGCTGTCTTCTTTAGATAATCCCTCCCTAATACAGCCTACCAGTGCGTGATAAATCACTTGGTTTTATTGGAAATATTCCATTTACTGGGAATTGCTGTGTGTCTGTAGTAGTACAAATGAAGACCAATGCCTGAAGCGCGGGGTGGAACTCCATGTGACCCTTAACACAATCCCTAAACATTGTGTAATGTTTTGTCTGGTGTCAGGATTCACATAACAATGTGTCATACTTGGGGAGAAGAGATTGGAGACACTATCAGACATTGTTGTTGTTATCGCCCTCTCATGTCTTGTGACATGAATGAAGTCAGGCTAAATTATAGGTGTAGACTACATTGACCCATGTCCTCTGTCTACCCAACAACAGGCAGTTTTCACCGATCTGGAGATTCTTGCTGCCATCTTTGCGGCTGCAATCCATGATGTGGACCACCCTGGCGTCTCAAACCAGTTCTTGATTAATACTAGTAAGTTGGATTCTCTTCCCTTCCATTGTACTGCTATTTAGAGCTATTTTAGCTTACAAGATTACAAACTGGCTTTCAAAATGGCAATAACATTTTTTAGTTTTTTTTATGATGAATCAGAAATAAAACCATACTCTGCAATGTAGTATTGAAGGTATACTTTACTGATTTTTTTGCATTGATGTATCTTCCTGTAGACTCTGAATTGGCTCTCATGTACAACGATGAGTCCGTGCTGGAGAACCATCACTTAGCCGTGGGTTTCAAGCTGCTACAGGGGGAGAACTGTGACATCTTCCAGAACCTCTCCAAGAAACAGCGACAGAATCTCAGGAGGATGGTCATTGACATGGTCAGTAACCAGCAACCAATTTTCCCAGGCTTAGACTGTCTATTTGTGTCATATGTGGGGAGAATTAGTTGCATTATCAAACTTGTGTATATTTGCAGGTGCTGGCCACAGATATGTCAAAGCATATGAGCTTACTGGCGGACCTGAAGACCATGGTGGAGACGAAGAAAGTGACAAGCTCAGGAGTACTGCTGCTCGACAACTACACAGATAGGATACAGGTACACAATTTAAATCCATCTCCCTTATGATTTTTTTTTTACAACTTTATGTCAGCAGTGAAATCTAGACACCTAAAACCGTGTCAACTGTTTCATATCTCTCTCATCTGACCATGTTCGTCTGCACCCCTCCAGGTCCTGCGCAACATGGTGCACTGTGCTGACCTCAGCAATCCCACCAAACCCCTGGATGTGTACCGCCAGTGGACCGACCGCATCATGGAGGAGTTCTTCCATCAGGGAGACCGCGAGAGGGACCGAGGAATGGAGATCAGCCCCATGTGCGACAAGCACACAGCCTCAGTGGAGAAGTCCCAGGTAGCTGCCTCCCCCACCCACACACACACACACACACACACACACACACACACACACACACACCTCCCACCCTGCCTTGCCAGTGATGGACCCGTGTGTGGCTTTATCAATGGCTTTGGCCCATTGGAAGGGGTACAGACATTTGCACTGTAGTGTGAAAGCCTCCAGTAGACCTGGGCACAGCTGTGTGTGTCTTTCACTGTTTTTCCGTTTCATGGCTTTTCAGTTTTGTTTCAAGTTATGACAAGAAAAGGTTTCGCTCTGAGACAAAAACAGACACATTAAGAAAGTGGAAAAAGTCAATTAAGTGGCACAGTAATGAGTAATTAGTGAGAAAGTGTACCAGAGGGGTAGATATTACATTATGACTTCCAAATGTTCCCAGGCTCACAGCTCTGTCTCTCCCTCTCTCTGTGTAGGTGGGGTTCATCGACTACATTGTGCACCCGCTGTGGGAGACCTGGGCAGACCTGGTTCACCCGGACGCCCAAGACATCCTGGACACCCTGGAGGAGAACAGGAACTGGTACCACAGCATGATCCCCCAGAGCCCCTCTCCGCCGTTCTGTGACGACGAGACATGCGGGGGGGCGAACAAGTTTACGTTTGAGCTGACCTTACACGGGGACAGGGAAGACGACGGGGAACAGCACGGCCCACACCAACACCAACACAGCGGCCACACACCTCCGCCTTGCGTGGAGATTGTTACACAAGCACCTTCGCCTGTGGACACGTAGTACTGCTGCCGTCGACCGCCCACTTGTGCGTGCGGTCGCCGAGTCAAGCGAATTTTCATTTCTTCAAAAGGGGAAGCAAGGGAAACTAAATCTCTTGGTGTCTTGGCCTTCAGAGGAAGCCTTTGAGTACCTGAAGACTGCGCGGCCATGTGGCCAGCTGGCCGTGGAGGCGGCAGCACACTTGTCTTCTGCCTCTCACTGAGACGGGGATTTCCCACGCTGCCAAAAGCAGGTTTGGCAGTTTGGCGATACAAGGGTTAAGGAAGTGATGCCTGGTGAAGCGAACACTGCTGGGACGATACAACTGACTGGTTGATGAAGGAACCAGCTGGTATTCTGTGTTGGGACTACGCAACTACTGAGTACTGGGATTTTGCATTGGACAAGTTTACCTTTTGTAACTAAAGACTGAAGAACACTTTCTCTACAAATGCCACATTTTTAAATGTTTTTCTTTTTTCATGTAATTTATTTTGAACTGTGACTCCTGTTTAATGAGTCTTTTTTAAGGAAGTTATCTTGGTACTGAGAGCAGTTGTCTTCCAGGGTTTTGTACAAATGTTCATAAATAGTTATTTCTCTTTTAATAGTTTAAAAGACAAAACATATTTGGCAGTTCACTTGTGTGCACAGCACACAATAGGAAATCAAGCTTTTCTTAAAAAGGAACTGTTGAGTAGGTTAATTCACTGCAACAAAGTTGTATCCAAAGCGTACATAATTTTGCGTTTCAGATGGGAAGCTTTAATGTTACAGCAACACCAGTTGTTACCCCAAAAAGGCCAGTGTTCGTTTGGTTGCCAAGTGGAATGCTGTTGATATACTTGGGGTTACAAGAGAGACAACTCGGCACCCGAAGGCTCACAAATAAAGCACTTTAGAAGTGGCACTCAAACCACTTTGAGAGAAACTTAATAGCATCTAAATTAGATGTAATGACTCAGTGTAATACATACAATGATTTTGAAATGGTTCTCGATTAGATAAGAAGTCTCTGAACATTGGAGACCTTGTACACTGTCAATAGTGAAACATTGTCGTAAGTGGTTCGACCTAAGGGTCACATATGAGAACAAAGAAGTTACCCTGTGGTGCCACCATCTTTTGGGAGTTGTAAGATGTAAAAGATTTTCGACACAATCAAAAACAGCCTCATTGTAATGCCTAACATCAGGGTGGTTAACATGCAGCCCTATGCTAGGATTATGATTCTCACACACCACTCATTATTGTGTTCTAAACAACATTTATGAACAATGTAGACCTTCAATCATGTACTTAACTTCTGGTCTTTCAGCATTAAAGTGTATGCTGTATTTGTAATAATACTTTGACATTGTGTATGCTGCTATCCTAAGCTTTTGTGTCCCACCTCATCTTTGAGTATGTACAGTATGTCCACAATAGGGTCCATAATATTTATGATAATTGGAGACCTTTCATATCCATTTATGAACGACCCACTGTAATCGTCTTACAACTAAAGAATGCACTACTGTGGACATTATGAATGGAGAATTATGGGAATTTTCTTTTTTAAGGTTGTTTGTCAGTTTTATATTTTGTTCATTTGGAAACTTGGAGCATTTTCTACATGATTCATTGACTATGGTAGACAAAAAAGACTTCAAGCACAAGGAAAGAGCATTTAAACCTGAGGAAATGATTCCTTAAATGTATCTAAACCTGTATATCTTGCACAAAGATTGTGGTCAAGATTTGAGTAAGCTGTCATCATCCTCTGAACCATACACATGTTTTTTCATGACCAGCCATCATATGCAAAACCATTCATGAAGCTCTGCACTATCCAGTCAATTTGTTAAAAAACAATGTGTCCAACTTTCCAATAAATGTATGGATATACAAGACATGATTTTGTGTTTATTCTCAACTTTACAATTGGGCAGATCAGACTGCTGACAAAGCGGATATCCAGGTAGATGGTTGAATCTCAAGGACAGTTTACATTTTGTCAAGAATGTTGACCATGGCTTCACAAATGGCCAATTCAACCTGCGTCACACTTGCAGGGAAGAAGACTGAGAAAGGTTTACGTGGATCTATGAAGATAACAGCAATATGCACAAGCCCATCTCTGGCTGCCAGTCTCCCATGACCAACTAGAGATAAGGATCAAGCAGACGTGACCGGCTACAGTAAAATCTCTGAGGCCCAAATGATTTCTTCTGAACTAGTGTGTGTTTTCATGGACAGAAACAGACTTGAGTTGAGCCAGTGTAATTGTTTGAAAAGAAGATAAAATGACATGACACATTCACATGGAAGGTTTAGACTCAGTGCTGAGCAGAGTTTCAGTGATGGTGAGATAATTCTACGGAGTCTCTAGAGATTTGTGAACTTTAGAGGACTTGTTTAGCAAATACGCAGTGACCCATAGGCCAGCGTTTTCCACCCTGATCATGGAAGCAACCAAGTGTGGTGTGAGGGAAGGAGTTTACTCACAAACAGAATGCTGTAGAGATGGGACTGCTTTCACTTGAGTGACCCAGCAGTGGACACAGGCCAATCTTGAGACTGTCAGATAAAGACCCAAACTTAGGCTGCTGCAAAGGGAAAAAAGTAGGCCATCTCATTAACACATGCTGCGCATCAGCTAGCATTTTATGGTGTAGTAGTATACTAGAACAAAGAGCTGTGCTTTTGATCTCTGCCTTACCACAGTTCCATTCAGAGAATTGGAATGCAGTTGTCTGTTTGTTTAGTTACAGATACTGGCAATCAGTTTGCCATTCTTGGAATATATGGAAAGTTTAGTTTACAATGAAAACACATCTGAACAAGTATGACCACATTATTAGCCTCACTTTTTGCAAAACACTACCTTCCAAAATACAAACCCATTGTTTAAACACAAATATCGGCAGTGTTGGTAAGTAACTGAATACATGTATTTCGGATTACATATTCAAAATACAAAAATCTGTGTAACTGTATTTAAATACAGTTAGACCTTTAAATATAAGGGATTACATTTTAAATCCTTGTAACAAGTAACAAACAACATGTAAGCCTTGCCTTTTCAAACTAAAATTGAGTGGTAAAACTAAGTGGTTAGTGGTGTCCACATTGTTTTAGGACATGTTTGAGTATGCCTGTTGGCAGCCACTCTGAGTAGTCAAAGGCGATTCAAAACGAGTCAGAAAAGTCAAGACAGGACCAATCGTCAAAATTTCGGTGTCCACCACTAGTTCATCCAAAACAAACCAGAAAAGGGACTCAAAGTGCTAAATACTGGAATTTTCCTTTAATTTATTGTATGCCCCCCATGGATGAAATTCCACAAAACTTTGGGTACACATGACATTTGACAAAGTTTACATCTCAACAGATTGCATCTCAACAGATTAAAGCAGTATAATATTGCATTTTCATTTTTTACCGAGTGGGTGCAACTCACAAATAAGTGGTTATGGGCTAGGTTGATGCGGGCCCTTGAGACCAACATACTATAAAAAAATGTGTCATCCTTGGTGCCACGGTTCAGGTAGTTATTTAAGACTGTAAAAGTCTTGTGGGGCAACATGCCCACCAAGTTTCATGTGCCCCAGTGTTTTCGGTGTCCCCGGAATCGCTGACCAAAAATGTAGGAAGTTAATGACAGGAAAAAAAAAAATTGACAATGCCTATATGACTTTACACTAACAGCGGTCATAATTGTATAATTTTGACTGAAGTTTCATTTTGCAAATGAGCTAAGGGATTCTCTATTCTGTAGGTGTGGTGTTGTGTTAATTGTGTGTAGTGTTTTGCCCTATTTTCGGGGACCGTTTTCAAAATGGTGCTTTAGTAATTGCAAAAAAAAACTGTAACTGTAAGTATTCCATGGTAGGGTTACAAGGAAGTAGCCTTCTCACCTTTTTTCATTGGAATTCATAACAACCATTTATCAGCAAATGCCTTCCTGTGAAAACAGTTCAACTGTTTCCTTCCTTGTTTGTGTGTGTGTGTGTGTGTGTGTGTGTGTGTGTGTGTGTGTGTGTGTGTGTGTGTGTGTTTACGGAGGACTAAATTGTTGTTTATAGTTGTGAGCAAACATAGAGAAGCAAGGGTCATTTATGGACACATTGAAATGTTCCTCCAGTGACATTTATCTCACTTTTAAATGCATAATAACTGTAAAATAACAAAGAAAAATACCTCAAAAATGGTATAGAAAATCATATCTTTACACATCTGTACAAAAAATTTATAAAACTAGATAGTCTTTTCCCTTTCTGGAGAGCCCTTGTTTGAGCAGTCAGTGGAGCAGCTGTTTGAGTCATAAGCTTTTTATTGCTTTCTGAAGACCGTGGAGGCTGCTTGTCATTTCTGTGCCACCCGTAAGCCTGGCTCTGTTAAGACAGTTCTCTGTCTTCAGGGACAAGGTACGGCAAGGACAGTCAAAACACGTGGGACACACACACAGACACACACACACACACACACACACACACAGAAATAGACCTGCATGCACGTACTAACCCCCATTTCTGAATGCATCTTTGCATGGTGGGCTTCACGTGTATGCACATGAGCCTAATGACAGATTAATTTGTGAACAAACTGTGTGTTGAAAAGTGTGCTCTGTATACATACACCATGAACAATGACGTACACCATATCGGTCTGAGATGAGGAAGGGTCAGGCTCAGGGCATTCTCATCAGCTCATTTGCTGCATGGAGATGCTCTGGTGATGGAAACGCTTTCTGACATTTGGGGTGGCAGCAGCAAGCACCCTATTTGCACACAGACTGATCGTGTTAAGGAAGCCTCAAAAGTAAATACTGAAGACTGACCAAATGGGATCTTATGCTGTCCTTCCTTTTTCAAACACTGCTGAATTTGGGCCACTTCTGAACTTCTTGTGAGATGGGGGGGCACCTGTGGCACAACTGGCTGCAGCGTGTCATCAGGGATGGATTACTGCACGGGCCTACCGGGCCTAGGCCCAGGCCCAAGGGATCAGGGGGCCCTGAAGCCCAAGCCTTTGCATGGAATCATTGCCTCAATATTAACAAATCAGGATGTAGGCTATGAATCTGATTGAATTAGTATTGCCCATCCCCAAAATGCACCAGAATACAGGAAATCACATCAAATAAATTTAAAAAAAATCTGGGGGAGGACCCTCCCACATATGCGACAATTAGTGGGGGGCCCCTTAATACATCTGGGCCCAAGGGCCCGAAAGTTCATAATCTGTCCATGTGTGTCATGAGTGTGTCTTTTCTGTGCCGTTTTAACGCCCGAAATCCAAAGGTGACTGTGACCTTTTCTGTTGCTGCTCCGAAGCTCTGGAATAGTTTCCCCATTGCATATCAGATCCTGTCCCACCATAGGCTGTTTAAAATCAAATTTAAAGACTCACATTTTTTCTCTTGCTTTTAGTTCAGTCTGAGGTTTTATTTGAGATTTATTGATTTATTTTACTTTATTTTTACTTTTAACTTATTTTCTTTTATGTTTTTTACCTTTGGCTTTTATCCAACTGTTTTAATTCTTTCTTAACCTGATTTTGACTTTTACTTGAATTGATTTATTTTTAAACTTTTTTACATTTTATTGTTTGTTTTTATTTTTGTATCCTACTAATTACTATTTTACCTTATTTTGTATGGATCACACTTTTATCCATACTCTGTTTTTGTTACATTGTTTCCCTTTCCTCGCTCTGCAAATATGAACTACTTGTTGCTCAAATGTTTGGTCTATGTTTTTATTGTCATGTCTAACCTCACAAATTGTGTAGCACTTTGGGTCAACTATGCTGTTTTTAAATGTGCTACACAAATAAAATTACTTGACTTGACATGAGGCAGGGTTTGGGGAAGAGCATATTTCATTGTATGCACATCTGTGTTCAGATACTGCATATTTATGTGTGTGTATGTGTGTGTGTGTGTGTGTGTGTGTGTGTGTGTGTGTGTGTGTGTGTGTGTGTGTGTGTGTGTGTGTGCCCGTGCTCAAATATTCATAAGACTAATGAATTGCTCGCTATAGTTCAGACTTTAGAGAGAATACAGTAAACAAAATCTGGTTTGTTTTGTAGCCTGTATCTTTGGCTCATAAATTACACTTTCAGTCTTCACTCGCAGAGACATAATCCGTAAACTAAAAGATAAACATCTGTGATAATGGGTCTCAAGAAGTCTGCTTGCACTGCTCTGATGGTAAAAACAGCATTTCCTCCACTATCTACATTCCATTTTCGCCCGGCCCATGGGATGGGTGCATGTAGTAAACACAAATCTGCACGTACACATTCCTGGGACTCTCAGGCTGATCTGAAACCAGTTGGCTCTCAACTCTACTGAAAAACTACCTGATTTAATCTCAGCCAAGGAGGCACCACTGACCCTGTGTCAGATTAAGTGAGGTGGACTGGGGAGATGGAGTGTGCCACTCGGTGCACGTTGCATCTAGAGGGGAGATGATGTTGGTTGATTAGGCACTCTTTTGATGACTAATCCCTCTCACCACAGGAATCCAACTCTGCTAACGTCATGGTTATTATCAACCCATATACATAAATGTAGCCATATGAATGTTTATGCAAGAATACACTAGACCAAATTAATGAAACTGAAATTCTCTTACTCATGTTCTTGCTAAATGCTAAATTTCTTGCTAAGAGGCTAAAAGCCTCTTTTAAATAAATAGAACTGGCCATATATTGAAAAGAACATGTCTTCAACAAGGAACAAACCCAATCCTTGGTATCTGATAAAATAGTAAGTTCCAAAGGATGTGGGGAATGGGACTGTGGGGAACAGCTTTGCCTCCCTCTAGTGGCAAAAATAATGTAGTAGAGGAGCTCAGATCTCTGTTCAGTTATTACAGTTTTCAGTTCAGTTACAACAGTTAAAGTCAGAACACAGACATACACCTTGGCTTAATGCATTCATTTTACAATACATTTTTCATATATCATATATTCAATATACACTATTCAATATACTTTCCCTGTGTTAGTTAAGTTAGTTTGTAGTTAGTATGTTTTGTATAGGGATGTCGTTCCTGAATCCTGTACATTCCTCTGACCTTTTGAATGCTGTTAAAATCTAATCAACCCTGACACATTTCAGTAAATGCAAAAAAAATACCTAATATACATATAATATTAACATAAATATTTCGAAACGCAAGTGTTCCCTTTGGTTACAAAATTGCCAAACAATGATTAGTTTTCAAATATGTTTGGCCTTTGATGGCCTGATATGGCAAAATAATTTCTGGAATTTCCATTATACATAGGCCTATGAACATTATGATGTTCATATTATGTAATCTTATGCTACGATAATATGCTATCTAATAAGTTATCTTAATGCAAATGTTTCTAATACCCACAGGTTTGAACCTCTCTGGATAACATCGCATCCAAAGGCCTCACATATAGGCTACCTTCCAACCAGGCTATCTCTGTCATACCACTGTCCCCTTAGTTTTCACTATGAGCTTTACTATTGTGACATAGAATTGAGATTCACCATAACACTCACTTTACCATAGCCTACTAGGCCTACACATACTAATTGCTTGAGCATCTTCAGAGCCTTAGGAGTAAACAGTGTAGAGGTTAGAATCACTGTTGTCTCAGCTTAAGGTGATTACTGTCCCACACTTGGCAGTAGTTCAGCACAGACAGAGTAGCGCTCTCTTCTTAACCCTGTGTTATATAAGGCCAGCATGTCCCCATGGGCTATGGGGTGAAGGGATAAGATGCTACAGAGAGAGAGAGAGAGACTCCACACACACTCCACAAACAAGAAATCTCACTAAACCAGACAGCCCATGCGCACTCTCTCTCTTTCTCGCGGGATTAAAAAGGTGTACATTCCACCTTGCCCTTTTGAACTCCCCTCTTTCTATTTGCTTGATATATCTGCGTTTAAGTCTATTTTCGAAAATACGTTTCAGATCAGATCATACTCAAAACTATTTCCGATTTCTCATCTGGAACAATCATGCTTTTGCACAATTTTACTGTGCGCGCGCGCGCGTCTAGGGGTTTGTGGGACAGAAATTGTCAGAGAGGGGAAAATGCTTGTGCTGGTGGGATAGAGTGTGGCTGCCTTCTGTTGTGCACCTGTAAAACGATTTGCCCTACGCAAGACATCAAGAAGCAAATGCCATGTGACAGAAGTACCTCACCACTCCATTGGCTCTGTGGGAATGTGACATCAGCACATCTCCCTCCTTCTCTCCCTCCCTCTCCTTTCCATCTCTCCTTCTGGCTGTCTCCCATACTCGCTCTTTTGCTCGTGTCTTTCCTCTCCTGTCCTCAGAGTCCCCCCCCTGTGTGATGGCGTGCGTCTCTACTGCTGCAGCGGCGACCGGGGCCTAGCCGACGGCCTTGCCCCTGCCTATCACAGCCGGCGCCTAGTAGCGATATTAATACGAACCCTGAGGGTTGGCGCGAGGTCTGCACGAGAGAGCCTGCCTACTCCCTGGCTGCTGTTTAGAATTATGAGCTGTTCAGCATCCTCTCTTGCTCGCATTTGCACGTCCAGCTCATTTCAGCTCTCGTGAGACTGAGGAATGAAAATCTGCAACCATGATGGAAGGTATGCAAAACTGATGTACCATCCTCGTATTATGTTCTTATTCCGCCAACAGTTTGGAGACGTATTAATCTCGCATCGTAGCGAAAAGTGCTCGTCCCTGATTAGCGGTATACCTGCAATACAACGTCAACACAGCAATAGCTCTCCCAATTACTCGCTTGTTTTGACTCTGGGCAAAATTAAGGAAGGAGATGTTGTATAGTGTAAAGGACGTCGGCGGTGTTAGAGATGTGCGATTGTATCCCTCAAGGTTGCCCCTTGATGGCAATTAAGGGCGTTGTGAGGAGCTTGTTTCATTCCTGACAAACATGATGAGGCGTCCTCTGCACGCCCTTTCGTAGTTAAATGCAGCATTTAACTTAAAGGTTTCATGACTGATAAAACGTTACACTAAATATTACATGCGTGGGCGACATAGGAATGTCATATGGAAATTGTACCTTCCACCACTAATTATACCAAGTGCGCTGTCTCCAAAATTCAGTGAAGGTCCGGCAAGATAGTGTTAAGGTTGTTGTCTTTTGAAAATCTAGACTTAGAATGACATTGTACAATGTTTCAGCCTATTCAGAATACTGTGTTCGTACAGCCATAAAAACAAACTGACTCACGTCACATCCTTTTGTATTCGAGGTTGAGTTCCTTTGTAGTAAGCCTCGCAAGTGTTTCTGAACATGATCAATCAAAATCTATTTAGCACAAGTGACTTTGATAACAAGTTCTACCTGCATTGTGTAAACAAGTATTGCCTGGTTGGTTGGTTATTACTTTGTTTTATATTGGAACATCTAGCAGTATGCTAGTATCTTTAGTATGGTAGATGACAGGTGTGTCTGTGTGGATGCTCCATGTATGGGATAATGATAAGCAGAATTGGGCTGACTAGTGCACCTTTAAGGTGACTTGGTAGCATTGATAACACTTTATAGCAAGTGATTTTGCCCCACATGACACTATAAGAGGGTATTACTGTCTGACTTGTTCCACTGAAATGCGATGTATACAGAAAGAAACAACATAGGCAACCCTGCCTTCTCTATGTGTTTTCATGGGTTAGTAGTACTATATACTTGCTCATTGACTGATTGTGTATGAGGTCATATGAGTTTGGGTTTCTGCTTTTACATTTAACATTTATATTTTAACATTTTTAACATTTATATTTATGCATAAAGCACTGAATCTGTTACTGTCTGCTGCTATAACTGTTGGTCCAGAATGACTGCTGGGATAGTGAAATCTTGACTTAAGGGCCTGTTTTCCCATCTGGTGCGCTTTTATGTGTTTTGGGGCATTATTTCATGATTAAGAATATGGCCAGCACTTGGGGGCATTCATATGGGTATGTAAACAACATGAGATGGGGTGTTAATTAGGAAAATATTGCCCTAGGTATTAAGGGTTTGTATTGATTGAACTTCGTTTAAACTTTGTAACTTGCGTTATTACACGGAATTGTCTTTTCTTGGAATGTGTTAGTTCAGAGGAGTCAGTACACTTTAGTTTCTCACCCTGTGAATTACCATTTTGAATTGTATATTTAACATTATGAAATCTCTTTCTCTCACCCTTTCTCTCTCTCTCTCTATCTTTCTCTCATTCCTTCATTCATTATTTCTCTCTCTCTGTCTGTTTCTGTATTACAATCAGGTTGGAAAAAACGTACCAGGAAGGCGTTTGGTACTTTCAGGAAGAAAGAGAAAGACAATGACTCAACGTAAGTGTAGCTACTGGCAGGTTCACTCTTTTCTTATGTACCGTAATTGCATAGCAGCACAACAACCATCTGATGCAAACACAACAACCATGCAAACAATCCAGCAAGTATGGCCTTCATAGTGCATCTCTTGAGTACCGTTTGAATGCAAGGAACATGCTGAGAACATGTCAACACAGTCAGAGAACAACTCACTTCACCTCTGCCTTTCTCTTACAGGGGCTCACCTGACAAAGACAGATCTGTACGTATACCAGCAGGGGCCAACCCTATCCTCAAATGATTGTATGCTCCCATACGCTTTTGATGCATAGCAGTCCCAGTAAAGGCCATTGTGTGTCATATTCACAATGTGTGTACTGGCACTTTCACATTCATGACCTGCAGTCTTTTTTTTGTATTCTTAGAAAAAGACTAATGGCGCTCCAAACGGATTCTATGGGGAGATTGATTGGGATCGATATGTGAGTAAATTTTCTATTTGGAATTTTCTATTATGGTCTGGAAACATCCCAATGGTCTCCAGTTTGAGAGTCGCCTGGTTACCAAGCTGTTTATGTTGAGCATCGTAAGTGCAAACTGCTCAGATATAATGCAATATGGCAGACGGAAGCTATTTATTCTATTGCTGCTGCAATCTAATAATTAAAAGGCCTGTATTAGAATCAAGCTCTGAATGAAGTGTTCAGGTCTTGCCCTGCGTTCATGTCTCCTGTTCCATTTGGACTCGGCATGATTTGAATTATTCCTGTGGTTGTTTTAATACAAGAGATTAGCCCGTCATATACTGGTTACCCTATCATCAATCGCTGGCCAAAACTGACTTTCAGCTGTGATTGTGTGTTAAGTGCACAAACACATCTCGAACTGGCATGTTTTAAAAACAAAGCCTGGCCAAGAATTCCTGTATCCCCTTTTTGCTAAAAGATTAAAGAATATCTATCATATTTGTCAGAAGGAGAATGCAGTGGTGGAGTCTTACATGTCTCAGTGTAGAGATTTTTTTAGATGGGCACACTAACTACAGACACAACTGGTGAAACTAAATCTTCCGACTGCAACATCATTATATCAATATTTCTGTTAGTGTATTCAATATCCAGTTTTTCACTATTAAACCCTCAGCACTCAATACAAACTTCTTTATTAGCAGGTGTCTGCAATTCTCTTAGAAATTGCAACAGTTGTTCATACACTCTCAGACACAAACACACACACATACACGGACACACACACACACACACACACACACACATGCACTCTACCTAAGTATTGACCATTGACGTTTTATGTTTTCTCAGAACTCCCCTGATGTGGATGATGAAGGATTCAGCATCAGACCAGGGGACCAATCCGAAGATATCCTTTCAATTGTGTTTTTGCTATGCTGGATTCTATGTCAACAAACTGTTTTTGTGTTGTTTTTGCTTGGCTAATGGCTTTTCCAGCTGAAATCAATGGACATATATTTCCCTTATGAGGCCTGGGAGAGGACAGCAGGAGGTTAAAGTGGACAGTGCATGGGTCAATCAAGAGACCAGGCCCCATGAGAGGGAAAGGGGATGGTTCTGGTGAGGAGGCTGTGACATGAATATGAACTATTTTGATCTTTATTTAAACCTATACAGTGGATGTGGGATTTGTTTGGAAATCATTCACAGCACATGTCCTACGATTTGTTATATAGATATTATAATTCCGTGACTGTGTGCTTTACTATGATTAGGGAACTGGGATAAATGTTTAAAATCTAGGTTGAAAGGATTGTGTGTTGGTTTCCAGAAAGTCTCTCTCTCTCTCTCTCTCTCTCTCTCTCTCTCTCTCTCTCTCTCTCTCTCTCTCTCTCTCTCTCTCTCTCTCTCTCTCTACCCCCAAACTCAGTTTCTCTGATCAGTTTTAATCATCATGTCATTCATAACTTCTGTACATACCACACCAACTGTGTTTGACAAACATACAGATCCCAGTAAGCTCCTTGACAAATCCATACGTGCCCTCAGAGCCAAGGCCTTCTCATCCAGTGAGTCGGAGGGCGAGGAGGACCACCTGAAGAAGTTTAAGATCAGGATCAAGCCCCTGGCCTCTGATAGCTCCAATTGCTCTGTCCCCACTATGGATGAACTGAAGGCTTCAGTGGGCACCTTGGCCCTTTCTCCCTCACCCCTGGTAAGTGTCAGGAGTCAGGACACACACATACACAACAAACATACAGCATACACATCACAATGCTGGCCATATTTTTTCAAATGGTTTCATGTGTTTTGAAGTTATTTTTTTGTAAGCATGACGTTGTAAAGATCTAGCTTTTAACGTGTGTCGCTCTGTCTTCATCTCTCTACCGCCCCTCCCCCATACTTGTGTTGATTTCTGACAGAGAAAAAGTCCGGTAAGCTTAGCTAATATCTTCACACATCTTCTGGCTTTGTCATTCGTCCTCTTGCTCTCATTACTCTGGCCAAGATGGAGCTAGTCCATAAGAATATGGCAGCACTCCATCTCTCTACATCTTGTGCTGGGATTTCATGAGGCACCCGCTACATTTAATTATTTGGCATGCCCCTATTAATTGATGGATTTAATCAACCCAATGCTTCAGTACAGGAAGTATTTATTCACAGCAGTATTGTCACGGATGGGTGTCATCTACTGCTTGTCTTTGTACTGACTTTGATTTTCAGTTTCTGTAAATGTTGATTACAGCGTCTAAAATGCTAATCGTATTTTCAACTTGCGCCTAGTCTAATGCATGGCTTAACTAGCTTCATTTTTTTTTCAACTGATTTAATCTTTTTTTTTTCTTCATTTGATTCACTACTCACTCTCTGACCAGGCCTATTCTTTCTTCCTTTTTGCTGACCTCAGAGACGAAGTCCAGTAAGTCCAACCCCCTTTTACCTGAATAGCAGAACTGTGTCCTATAACACATGTGCATATACTGTGAACAATGGTTCCTGCAGTTCATCCTTGCATAGTGTTAGCATATGGCTAGTGGCTAGTCGTACTGTTGCATTAAATTTCACCTCAATCCTGATGCCCACATTAAAAGTCTGTGTAGTGTAGATGGTTGGGTATGAGTTCTTGGCCTGCAGTGTTTGGATGATTGAAGTCTTTTGTTGGTGACATTTCTGTCTTGAGATTTGCACTCATCCATTGGAAACATGTGTAAGAAATGATCTATTCTTTCTCGCTACAGTGTCAAATGAGAAGAAATCTCTCAAGTGAGTGCATATTTCATTATTTCACTTGTTCAGTGGACAGTGTAATAGAAATGGCATACACCCTGTGCCTATAGTTTCCTTATAGTGTGTAAAACTAGTGGAAACAGATCATTAACACTAATAACAGCATTTTTATGACCGCATTCAGATCTACCACAACATTTGCAAATGCAGAGAAGGACAGAGCCAAAATAGATTGTGGTAGTAATAACAGTGGTAATGACTTTGAAGTGCTGAGGTAAAGATCTTCTCCCGCAGGCGAAGAGATCGCCAGGCCCAGACGTTCCACCCCTACACCAGGCCCTGAGCCTGACACTCCCAGGTCAGCCAATCACAGCTCACAGCTCTTGGTCATAGTGCTCACCCAAATGGGAAAGCGAAAGCCCCATCTCTTACTCTAACGAATGGGAAGATTGGCTAGTGCTGTATGTTTGCACTGTATCATACTTGTATGGTGTGCTAGTCGTGCTCTTAATCACATTTGCAAGATGGTATCTGTATACTGTGTGGTCTTGCATTGCAGCAAAAGATCATCAGAGAATGCCAATACTTTCTTTGGTCCACCATTTGAATCCAGCTTTGAAACGTTTCAAGCACAGCATTCAGAAGGTGTGTTGTTGAATTAGACTATTTAACTTTACATTTACTGTTATTTGTGGTTCCCACAATGAACTTTGAGGTACCGGTACACATTTGGACAAAAGTTTTCATGTTGCAGACAGTGAACTGAATTTAAATGTTCATATTTCAGTGTTCATTGTGGAGCCAGACTTCTGGTGTGAAACGAAAATTCAACCACCTTCACCTTTGGCCAGACCCTTTCCCTCTGGAGGTAACTCCTGATTACTATGTTCATCTGTACTGAGGTTGACCCAGGCTCGAGAGAGACTCAAACTGAACGTCCTCTGACAGATTCACAGAAATAAATACTGTGCATTGATTAAAGGTGCTCTAAGCGATGCCACGCGTTTTTTAGGCTAAAACATTTTTGTCACTTACTGCAAACATCACCTAACCAACCGCTAGCTGTCTGTGTCCTGAATACACTGTAAAAAACGCGATCTCAGTGGACAGCCCAGGCTCCAAAAACGGCAACAAAAACAACCTGGGCAAACTTAGCCCATAAAAACATAACAAACTGTTCCAGCAAATCACAGAAGAGATGCGCGTTTAGGAGAGTTTCAATTGCACAGGAGCAGCATGGGAGGGAGGGGGAGGAAGTAGCGAACTAGCTCTCTTTTTTTGTTTGAAAGTCAACAGAAGTGACGTAACCCAGCATCGCTTAGAGCTCCTTTAATGTGTTTGTACATGTTTGGTCGCTTGTTTTGCAGCTCCTCCTCCTCTCCCTCCAAAGAACGTTCCAGCTACACCTCCCTGTCGTACTTCCAGCTCAGTGGGGTCCTCAGGTACCAGTGAACATTTGCAGCCCATAATAATTATGCCGCTGCATGGCCACCAATGGCCAATCAGAATTCAGCAGCCAAAACAATTTTGTGTAAATATTTAAATATATCCCAATAGCTTCCGTCACGTTAGGGAAATTAGGAAAAGTATTCTAAATTGTTGTGTAATGTCTTTTCATAAGGCTTTGATGTTCCTCCGCAGGTTACTACAGTGTGGTGCCCAGTGTAAGAGCAGACAGCTGTGCGTATGCAGATGGCTTACTGTCAGAGTCGTCTCCCATGCCCGACCTGGACAACGTCTTTGGCCCCCCTGACCCCCCCATATCTGCCGACGACACATTCCAGTTGGGCTGGGCCAGCTTCAGCGAGAGGCGGGGCTCCCCCACGAGACCCCCACCTCCCGATGAGCCGGCGCCTCCGCCTCCTCTCTGCTCCTCTCCTCCAGATTCTCCTCCGCTCCCGCTCCACGTGCCCATTCCTCCACCGGACTCCCCTCCGCTGCCGCTCCACGTGCCCATTCCTCCACCGGACTCGCCGCCGCCGCCTCCTCCGTCCGCTTCGCCTGCGCCGGACTCGACCCCCACCAGCCCCCTGGGCCCCCCTCCCATGGCGCCCGTGCCTCCCCTGCCCACCGCCTTCATCCCGCCGGAGTCCTTTCACGACTCCCCAACACCACCACCACCACCGTCACCACCACCGTCACCACCACCACCACTTCCACCACCTCAACAGCAGGAGGAGGAGTTAGAGGATGAGGACGAGGAAGTGGAGGAGGAGGTGAAAGAGCTCTCACTGGCCTGCTCCTCTTCGTACCTCCCTCCCCCTCTACCAGCGGAGCGCTCCCCACTCACCTGTGCGCCCCCTCCACTGGGCGTCAGGTGGACCCCGGAGCCAGTGGTGGGCTCCCTGAGGGAAGCTTTCACGGCTTCGCCCAAAGAGTTTAGTCCGGGCTTGCGTGGAACACCACCCCCTCTGCCACCACTCACCTACAGGAGTGTGGTGTCCTCCCCAGGACCAGGGAGTGGTAAGTGTGCTGACACACACACACACACACACACACACACAATCAGACACACAATCAGACACACACTTTACCCTGACACGCTGACAAAGACACAACACCTTAACATTGATAAGCTGGAGGGTGACTGTGGTGCAAGCGGCTGCAACATTTGTTCTACATTTGGGTCCAAGTGTCCATGGGGACCCGGGTTCAAATCCAACTCGTGGTCATTTCCCAATCCTACCCCATCTCTCTCTCCCACTCGCTTCCTGTTACTCCTCACTGTCCTGTCTGAATACAGGCAAAAAAGTCCAGAAACAAACTTTTAATAAACGCACCCAGGAAGTGTCCCTATTGCAGATGAGTGAAAGTGAAGGGTAAAGGCCCATTCACACCAAAAACGATAACGATAACGATAAATAAATATCGTTCTCGTTAATATGAATGACGACGTTCACACATAAACTATAACGATAACGACATGAAGAACGATATCGTTGGGGATCACTTTCAGAGCGATTTTCACAACGATAAAATGCTAATAGCCAATCAGTCACATTTATTAACACAAGGAGAGACTTTGTTTATCGTTGTTCAGTGTGAACGCTTTTATCGTTATGGTTATAGTTATCGTTATCGTTCTTGGTGTGAATAGGCCTTAACACGCTGTTCTCCTCAGGGCCATCCTCCCCTGCCCGGCCTGCCACACCCCTGTCCGCGGGAAGCCCCGTGCCCCCACTCCCACCTCGGCCTTCGTCACGACCCAAACTACAGCCTGGGAAGTCCAGCGTCAGCGACCTGGTATGTAACATGGTCATCATGTATTAAGACTGCTTGTGGTATCTGAAACA
Source organism: Alosa sapidissima (assembly GCF_018492685.1). NCBI lineage: Eukaryota > Metazoa > Chordata > Actinopteri > Clupeiformes > Clupeidae > Alosa > Alosa sapidissima. The sequence goes on along the minus strand of NC_055957.1, from coordinate 11,360,611 downwards.
ATATCCGAGGTGTTATAAGCCTTATACCATAAGGTACTATATCCGAGGTGTTATAAGCCTTATACCATAAGGTATTATATGTACTATATGTTATAAATATTTGTGAAACTTAGCAAAAAAAGTATTTTGAAATATTTCTAGTTTACATTATTGTAAATACAGAGCTTACCCCATGAACCACATGAATATAAGGTATACAGTACGTATTTTACTAGCAGAACTGATTGCCACTCACATGGCTCTCACCCTGACTCCTCAGTTCTTCCAAACTGTTCCAAAAGACACAGTGAGCTCCACATCCACCTCACTGACACAGAGACACCCGTCAGCCTGTCTCTCCTAAGGCCGATGGTAGTGTAGTGGTTAAGGAGCTGGGCTAGCGTGCAGTAGCCTGAAAGTTGTGGGTTCAATTCCCAGCTTTCACTGTTGTTCCCTTGAACAAGGCACTGAACCCCAAGTTGCTCCGGGGACAATGTAATCCTTTGTAATTTCCCTCACGGGATCAAAAAAAAAGTGTATATACTATACTTTAATAGTTGACATACATAAGTCACTTTGGACAACAGTGTCTGCTAAATTAATAAATGTAGATGTAAGCCCCCTCTCTCTCTCTCTCTCTCTCTCTCTCTCTCTCTCTCGTGTTGTAGTCCAGGTCGTTCAGCCCTCCGGTGCACTCCTGGAGCCCTCCTCCCTTTGCACCGCTGGCCCGAGCGGAGAGCACCTCGTCCATCTCGTCGGTCACCTCTCTGAGCGCCGCCTCCACCCCCACCCTCTGCCTGCCCGTCTCCAGTAGGGATCCTCTGCAGTCTGTCGTCATTACTAATAAACTAGTGAACTGTGCTCGTCCAGTAGCTTTGTGTTCACTGTGGAATGGCCTTTTTAGAGTTTTTTTTTTTTTAAACCATAGAAATATATTTGGCATATATAGAAAGAAATGTATTCATTTAATGTATACAGACAGTGTGGCATCTATATGTAGGGAATGACATAATCTGTATATTATTATTAATGTTATTTTGTGTGCTCTCTCTCTCTCTCTCTCTCTCTCTCTCTCTCTCTCTCTCCCAGCATGCTCTAGAGGGCCCAGTCCCCTCACCATGGGCTCGCAGGACACCCTGCCTGTGGCCGCTGCCTTCACAGAGACCATCAGCGCTTACTTCAAAGGCGCTGACCCCAGCAAGTATGTTTGCCCCTCACAAACACCAACTTAAATCATATACGCACACACACACACACACACACACACACACACACACACACACACACACACACACACACACACACACACACAAGCAGGCTGTGATTCTGCTGCTTTAGTTCGGTGCTGACTTGGCTTGCAGGCCTTCCCATGCTGATTAGTGTAATTATGGGCAAATACATAAATAAAGGAAAACACAAAGCACTGTTTGCCAGACTTTGACTAGAGGAATATCATTTTAAATATGTTAGTTGTTAGTTAATGATACCAATCATAGTTATCATCATGATTGAATGTGCATTGTCATTTTGCATTCGTGCAATATATTGTGCATGTATACTGTAAACAGTAATTGAGCCCATCACCTCTGTTTTGTTAGCGCTTTGCTCTATTTGTCTAGGCAGTTCTTGAAGTGTTTCATTGAACAATGTTTCATTCTCCATGTAATGTTTCACGACACTTTGCTGTAAAATAAATAATGGCGAGGTTTGTGGAGGTTGGGCAGGTGTTGCTGTGTGTGCTGCTGTGCTGTAGCTCAGGCTGATGTTCAGGGGGAACGGTGTTGTTTTGCTCAGGTGTGTGGTGAAGGTCACTGGGGAGATGGTGCTCTCCTTCCCTGCTGGAATCACCCGGCACTTCGCTTCTCATCCCTCTCCCCCCGTGCTCACCTTCAGCATCACACACTACTCCCGTCTGGAGCAGGTCCTGCCTAACCCTCAGCTGCTCTGCTGGTAACCTACCTCACACACACAAACACACACACACACACACACGTGCACACACAAACATACACACTTAACAGTAGTGGCCTTAAGCTAACCTAAGCTAAAAGTTCAAAGCTATCAAAGTATCAAAGCTTTCTTCCCTGCATAAACGGTGGCAGTTTCAAGGGGTGTGTTTGTTCACTGCTGCCATGTTGGATACTGCTGTGCACAGAAACACACATACACACACACACACACACACACATACACATAGATTATACAAATACATTACCCACTGCACCTGCACAGCAAATGAAAGTACTATATCTATACTTATTCAACTATTGGATAAGGGTAAGACATCTGTTCAGCATTGTGGTATGAAGGAAAAGGCAACGCTGGCAGTGCTGTATTTTTGTCCTGAGATCCTCATTAAAAACAAAAACATTCCATAGGTGGCAAGCATTTTTCACTCCAATAATCCCTGAAACATACTGGCATTATAATTTTCTTTTTTAAAAGGTTAAAAGTCATAATCATGACAGCTCTTCACAGCAACACAGACCACTGTTCACTGACCCGAAAATGCACATACCAGTGTCTTCTTACACAACAGATGCTGACCTGTGCCTCTGTAGCCTAATAAATGTGGTGAAAGCCTAATTATTGCAAACTCTTCAGCAATTATAGACAGCAATTTGTCTCATCAGCCCCAGTGTGTGTAACAGGATCCATGCCAGTATGCATTACTTTCGCTGAGCCACAGGCCTTCCTTTCATGGCATTTGCTGACACCCCCTCAGGAAGTCCATATCTGGTGTCACTGTAAACCATTTAATTAGAGCCGTGTGTAAATACTGGTGTTGTGATGTTGCATTCTGATTCACAGTGAAACAACAGAGCCCAGCTCTGACACAAAGGAGTTCTGGGTGAACATGCCAAACCTGATGAGCCACCTAAAGAAAGTGGCTGATCAGAGGCCTCAAGCAACATACTATAATGTGGATATGCTCAAATACCAGGTGAGAGTTTGGCCATACTCCCATAGCATTGGCCCTCATTCGTTACTAATGCCCTGTATGTAACGCTACTGTCTGTATATTGGTTGTTTGTGTAATACTGTAAAAAAAAGCTGTTTACTAAAGTACTGTTTTAGTTTTTGTTGTTGTGTGGTTATTAATAGTGCAATAAGTCCTATATTGTACTGTAATTTAAGTATAAGTATATAAGTATATATACTCTTTTGATCCCGTGAGGGAAATGTAGTCTCTGCATTTATCCCAATCTGTGAATTAGTGAAACATACACAGCACACAGTGTACACACAGTGAGGTGAAGCACACACTAATCCCGGCGCAGTGAGCTGCCTGCATCAACAGCGGCGCTCGGGGAGCAGTGAGGGGTTAGGTGCCTTGCTCAAGGGCACTTCAGCTGTGCCTAGTGGTCGGGGTTCGAACCGGCAACCCTCCGGTTACAGGTCCGAAGTGCTAACCAGTAGGCCATGGCTGCCCCCTACGATGGTATAGTCAAGTTATAAGGCTTTACTGACATTTGTTTCACATTTGCATTGTGTTGAAAGGACATATTGCCCTCACATACATGTTTTTTAAAACACTGATTTCAAGATGTGCCCTTCACCTGTTCACCAACAGAAGCTGTCAAATCCCTGAAAGCCTCTAATGTCTAAGTGTGCATCTTCCACCTCCAGGTGGCAGCAGATGGCATCCAGTCCACCCCACTTAACCTGGCAGTTAGCTGGCGTGGTGATGCCACCAGCACTGACCTCAGGATAGACTACAAGTACAACTTGGAGGCTATGCCTGATCCCGTGCCCCTTACTAACATCAGCTTCATGGTGCCTGTGGATGGTGGCGTCGCCAAACTCCAAGCCATGCTCCCACCTGCTACTTGGTAATGCCTCAGTACCTCAGAATCTACAGTACATTGTTTCCTAAACTAAGGGAAACACAAAAGCTGTACATGGTCCCTTTTTCTCACAAATCACCAGTTGCGGCTACATAGTAGTTCTCTGAAATTACTGTAAAGATGCTTGCTGTGGGGTCCATGTGTAGAGGCAAGCTAAACAATGGTTATAAAGTCTAGCCTTGTTCCATTTTATGCCTCTTGAAATTTTGATCGAGATCTTCTGCAAAGAAAGGCTCATGTATTGGCTGTCTAAGGCTCAGCAAGATTCATAAAACCTGTCCATAAGTTGACCAAAGTCCAAGCTGTTTTCTTAGTCAAGCAATTATTGTATGATTTTGTATAGAACATCTGAAATATTTGCAGGGTTGTAATAATAAGCTATTTTACCTTTGAAGGAATCCAGAACAGCAGGAAATGCTTTGGAAGATTCCGGAACTTTCTCAGAAATCTGAAAATGGAGGTCAGTAATGTAGCCGTGTATTTGTGGTGTTTAGCTTGTACACATTTGTGTCTGAATGTTGCTGCTTATTCCTCATGTACTCTGACTCAGGAACAGAACTTAAAAGCAGTTTTCTTCCTTCCCATTAATTGCATAGCCACATACAAAGACCAGAGTTCGACCATAAACCAAATAAATGTTCTCAATTAGCATCTGAGTATCAGTATGTACTGTAGGAGACTGAGTGCAGCCAATTGACTAATTTCACCTCTCTCCCTCTCTCTCTCTCTCTCTCTCTCTCTTTCTCTCTCTCTTCCCCCAGGAGTGGGTGCTCTGCTGGGGCGCTTTGCCCTGACGAATGGCCCCAGTAAGCCGTCCAGGCTAGCTGTGCAGTTCTCTAGCGAGGGAGCCACTCTTTCAGGCGCCAACTTCCAGTTAGCAGGGACTGGATATCGACTCTCCCTGGTCAAAAAGAGATTCTGTGCAGGTATCTTTACACTGTACCCCCCCCCCCCCCCCAGGACTGTGTACAAATACCACAGTGTTTTGACTACACACACACACACACACACACACACATACAGTGGGCAGCTAGAGTCCCATAAGGAGCAGTTTGTTGAACTTGACAAAAATGGTTTTGGATTAGTCATAGATTCTACCTTTAGTTCTATAACTAACAGAAAACCCATCTATATGATGTTTAATGTTAAGATGCATCAGCAGTACTTTTTTAAATTATTTTTTATTTTACTGTAAACCTAGACGTGATTCATATAATGTCAGTCTAGGGAAACAATGTTCTATTTTTCTTCACAGGGAAATATATGGCTGATAACTGATGCTGCTGAAAATATGACCATATCTACAATGGCTTTAGACTGCTCTGCAGAAGGAAGGATATCTGTCTTTCATTCATGCGACAAACTGAGAAGGAAATGAGAAGAACATTTTTAATTGAAAAAAATCATCTGAGATCCTTTATCTCAACAAAATGATATGTATTTAGAGAATAATGTGTGTGTGTGTGTGTGTGTATGTGAGAAAGAGAGAGTGTGAGAGAAAGACAGAGAAAGAGAGAAAGGGAGTTATGTGAACCTTGTATGCATACATTTATTACAAAAAAATGTGCAATATCACAACTCCACAATTGAGTTTATGCAAGTTGACACTACCTTATCCTAATTTTTTCATATTCTGTCAAATTTATATACATTCCTCTCTGTCACTTTTCCACCCAGATCTGTTAGTGTAACAAAAACGCTAATTCAAATGGGGCACTCCTTGTCTCCAGTGCTGCTCAAGCCCTGTTTGAAACGCTGAGGAAAAAATAACTAGGACTAACTGCCTGTGATTATGATAACCCAACTATTTGTATGGGCCCATTATGTAATAGGAATATCACAGTACATGTCTTGACTAGGAGTGTTCAATATTAACAATGGTGAGCAATATGTCATATGACAGTATGAGACTATAGTCTGACAACACAACTGTAGGAGAGGGACAATTCTAAACTAGCATGCAGCTGAAGGGAAATGACAAACCCCCCCCAAAGTCACTATACAACACATCCCATAATCTTTTAGAAATATATTTGTAATGTGTGATAGCACTTTTTTCCTAGGTATGTAATCCTGAATGTGGCGTGATATAATGAGAGTTTAGATAAGAGAGGCCTTGAGTTAACTTGGAATGATTTAAAGGTCTAGTTAGGCTTCAAAGACAGTTACACTGACCATTTAAATTATTGGAAATATAAGGGCAGGGTGCCTTGCTGACTGGCTATATTGACTTTGTGTAGAGTTTTTTTATTTTTCCTGCAGTATTTTTGTGAGAAAAAAAAAATCCTCATGGACTGTTGACAGCTTCGTAGTCTAAATCAGTAGACACAAACTAGGTGAATTTTCAGTCTTTCAACATTCTGTGTTAAGGTTTGAAATGCATGACCTTGGGTTGGGGGGGGGGGGCATAATTTGTTTTCGTGTTTCTTTCCATGGTACTCTAAAATCCAGATGATGTGTAGTGGCTGTTTTTCAGTCAACTTGCTCTTGAAATTTTGCACACAAGAAGACCTTAACCGTGTATATGAGAAAGATTTGGTGACTGAAATACAATTTGATCTCATACTGTATGTTAATTTGTTTTCCACAATGTGGAGTATTTTGTTTACCATTTTCCTGTAGCAATATTTCAAGAAATGATATGTAAAAATGTAAAATAAGAATAACTATTGCTATATCCACATGGATATAAGGTTTCTATGTGTGATCATAGAAATGTTCTATGTTGCTAAACAAGATGTCTTAGCCTTTACAACACATGACAGCACTTTATGATTTATATTTTGTTTTCTTTGTCAATTTCTTAATATATATCATTGACTTCATGTAATATATGTAATGGATTTAAATGGAGTTTCTGTTATTATCATTAGACAGTGTTTGTGTCCCCATGTATCACCTGAAGCCACAGTAGCTCTGTATGGATTCATTGTTGATCAAGTTGATTTGCACACGTTTGTTTGAGTCTCAAGAAAATGGTTTTGTTCCTCTTCGTATCGGCACTTTGCAATTTAGAGCAGTAATAGTCTAACTGTGTGTACATATTTTATCACAGTTTCTCCATGTCCAACTTGTTTAAACTCTGCTCAGAGAACTTAATGTCATCATACCTGGCATGACTCAGATTCAGAGAAACTCTCCTGGATATATATTTAAGTGGAAAAAAATAAATGTCATCAAACAACCATGCACCTCATAAATACATTAACCTGGGTCCCTTTTCCTTACAAATAAAACAAATCCAACAAATAACTGATATGATTCTTGATTATGACCCATGTTGCAAAAGACTGTTATATCATGGTGTGACATTTATAGGGCTACCTAATAATCATTTTAAGGCAGCATGAAAAGCCAGTGACTCATTCGCGCACGCATATAGCTACTTGTGTAGCAGGAAAGTGCATGGCCACTGGCCACTAAAGAAGAACAGAGATCAGAATGCATGGCCCTGAAGGTCTGTTCTCACAAGAACTAGGCCTAAGAACTATTATTTCTGTCTGTCATCATCAGTCTCCAATGTTAAGCAAGATCCTTTTCCCCTAGAGGATTAACATGACTTTGACCCATGCATTCGTTGAACTAAGTTCTTAGCCATTAGACCTTCACTGAAGGTGGGCCTGAGAATAGATGATGACTAGGCCTACTCCAGTTTCACTAGGAGGAAGTCGATGAATACAATTGAAATCCCTCCCATCGTTGTCAAGACAACACAATGCTCAAGCTGCCTCGTGAGTTTCCGGTTCTCTGTGAGTTCTCATCATTACACTTTTTAATGTCCCATGGCATTGCAAAAATTATGTTTCATGTTTTACCTTCACTTCCGCCGGTCATGTTACGTCAAACAATGGAAGTTGAGCTCACGTTTTTGTAAACTTTAAATGTATGCTTGCTTAACTTTGGCTGATAGAAATGCGCTCTGTTTATGGTTGGGTAGGCTGTTCTTCTGCCTTGTCAGTGCATTCAGAGAATAATCAGTTTGCCAGTTCGACCACTATGGTTAGGCTACATAATGGCCTCTTGGCCAGACAGACCTAGCAGAGCAATTCCCAAGTCTGCCTAAAGTTCGTATTCCCAGGCTAGAAACTCATATTTAGGTTAAATAGATCTGGTAGGCTACACGATAACGTTAGAGCTTATAGCCCTACTTAGTAGCCTATAGGACATGAAATATACATGAAGTAGCCTGTTCTGAGAAAAATAATGAGTTGTGTTTGCGTCAGATCTAGGCTACCTAGGACTTTGGGAAGATGTCTGATCTTGCCAAAGAGAAAGCTGCTCGGCTGCTGAAGAAGAGAGGCAGTTTGTCTTCTCTTGGAAGTCACGAAATTAAAGCCAAGGAGACTACTGGGAAAACAAAAGAGTACGTCTGAGTTATTCAGTTACTTCTGGAATATTTACTAATTCAGACAGATGCGCACCAGAAACCTTTTTTGCGCATGTCTTAGTGGCTTTGAGTTGCTGGTGTGTAGAAAAATGTTCGGGCGCGCACGCAACAGCAATTTCCTTCTTATTTCGTGAGTGACACACGTCACTATGGTGTACACTGTAATGTGTGGTTGAATCACAAAGTAGGCTTATGGATGGCCTCTTACTATGCATTTCTGATATACAGCTCCATGTTTCATGTCTGCAACCATTGCAAAATAGTACCTGAATAGTAACTACAAGTTGGGACTGCTATATAATAACTGGTCTTGTCAGCTATAAAAGTCCAAATAAATGTAAATGGTCCATGCATTTTCTTTGCTTATGACAGCTCCATTAGTACAGTGTCCTACATAGATGACCCTGGTCACCATGACGATAACCCACGACCAGCAGTGCAGATGGAGAACACCTATCAGCTCAGTAAGACCCCTCAGTATACTAACACATTAAAAATATAATCCACAGCTCTGGTGAGACATTGTTGATATGTCAGCCCAATAGACAATTGAAATTTCACCTCTCCCTTTTGTGGTCCTGAAGTAAAATGGTCATTTGCTGGAATAGATTGAATGCATGATGAAAGATCCTCTCTGTCCACTTCCCTCCAACTCACCTGAATAGGCCCCACCAGACGCTTCCCTGTGATGACAGTCAATGACATTTTAAAGGATGTTCTGGCCAGTTACCTCCAGGAGGAGAAGTATGAGGCAGAGCTGTGTCGGCAAATGACCAAAACAATATCCGAGGTAAACTTGTCAGAGTGGACAGATTTCTATCTATAAATCGGTGTGAATATGTCCATGCTTTCAGTCATAATCTGGTGATGAACCCCCGCAGTGAACAGCTGTGTTCTGAATCGCAGGTGGTGAAGGCAAGGGTAAAGGACCTGATGATCCCACGCTACAAGATCATCGTCCTGATTAGCATCGGGCAGCTGAGTGACCAGAACATGCGCATGGGGAGCCGCTGCCTGTGGGACGTGGTCAACGACACATTCTCCTCGCACACCTTCAAGAACAGCTCACTGTTTGCCATTGCCAACGTCTATGGGGTCTACTCGGAGTGAGTCCTTGTCACTTTTCTAGATAGATCATATAGATCATGAGTCCTTGTCACCTTGTTTCTAGATAGATCATAATAGCACCAATGCATCATGTGTGTAAGGTGTAAAAAATAAGTCTTGAGGACATTGCCCACTAGTTGTTTTCAGATCTGTACTAATGTCCAGGACTGGCCATACATTTTGTTTGAATGAACTGTATTATGGCTTTTTAACAGTATGTCACAGTAATATGAAACAAATGTAGTGTTATTCATGCTTTTTCCTATTATTTATTTCATTATGGAAAATGTCCCATACATAACACTGCTGGATTAGTCATAATAGATATTTTAAATATTGAAATATTTAAAATATTTTTATGGAATCCATTTTACCAATACTAAAGCTGTTACACAGAGACATATATTGGAATATATTACCGATGTTATACTCTATATGTTACCTCTGGATACAACATGTACTCTATGTGCAGGTGGATGAGTGTGTGTTCAGATGAGTTGGATGTATGTTGTAGTGCAATTTTTAAACAATGGTTGTATAAGACTGACTTTTATGACTTGATTGCACATGAAAAGTTGTGACAGATGGAAAGTCAATGGACTTCTAGCTGTTCACCAAAGCACTAGTTTTCAGTTTTTTCTGTTTTGCTGCTATTACTGATAAAATTCAACATAACAAGAAAGACTGCACTACCTACTTCACTGACACTGACACAACTTCACTGTTTGTGAAGATGAATAATAAAAAATGTATTGCAGTTATTGCAGTTTCCTGTGTTTTCCCCAAGTTTTTTCATTGCAACACACTCATCCTGTGCTCCAATAATATAGTAAGTATTGTTCTGTATTTTAGATCATATGAGAAAAAATATCAACACCATCTACTGTATGAATGGGTTTTATTGCAGCAGACGCACTATGCTGGTACAGAAGGTAGGGTGTGACTTTGGCCATCAAAGAGATGTGTCACCTTTCCATGTCTGGCCTGTGCTGGCAAGATCCCCATTTTTAGAGTTAGTCCGTATGCGGTATGTTAGCATAGTTTGATAATGTCGCTCTTGCGGCAGCCCACCTGACAGCAGATGACGCTGAGGAGCTGGGTCATATCTCGCCTCTGTCGTTGTGTCTCAAGAGGGCTCTCGGTGGATTCCAGGCCAGTCGGGTCACTGTAGTAACCTGTGGCCGGGAGAAAACCAATCAGGATCAAGATATGGGGCCTCTTGGTGCACTGTTGTGCACTTTCTCATCATTAACTAAAACTATGTAGTGGAAATACTGGTAGTTGCTCGATATTTACACAAAACTGTATAATGCAAGAGATTATTCAAATGCAAAGAAAGATTGTCTTCTCTGTAAAGTATTTTTAGAAACTTTACAGTAATTACACAGAAGCTTATTCCCAACATTCTATGCTTATAATAGCTGTGAGCACAGCATACAGAGACCAAGTATTCTGAAAGTTGTAACACATTTCATATATATTCCCATAGACATGCATTATGTATAATTTAATCAACATTAATCCTCCTGATTCTGCCCTGTGAAGTGGATACAGTGGCACTGACCTTCAGATGATGGCCCAGTAAGTTCCCGTCTCCACCTGGAACCCCCACACATGTAGACCACGGAGCGCAAGAACTCCCGTCCACACAGCTTCAGACCCGTACTTCCGTTGCTTTGAGCTTGGACAGTCGTGGTCAACAGCAGCATACTCAGCACCATGACTGGAAGCAGGAACGATCCCATCTCTTCTTTGTTTTGTGCAGTTGAGACAAAGGCTGACTTTTTGATAGTTCTCTCTGAGTATTTGACGCTGACAGTTACTGACTCACTTGGACAAGAACACTCTTGACTAGCTCTGTGGTCAGCTCTCTTCTCAAATCTGTTGATTCCTGTTAGAGAACCTGAATGCCCAATTTATACCTGCCCTGTTCTGTGTGCTTTTTGGTGATGCTGGCTTCCTTATAGCATCCAAAAGCCGACGTGTGTGTGTCATATTTCCATCTTCTTCCCTAATGGGCCCATTCTGATTGTATCGAGTGAGCTTTCCTCTTACTCACATTTGATGAGGCTTGGGATGGCGTCACAATTTTGTTTGTGGAATCACAAGAAAAGGCAATTATTGCCATCCTCTGAAATGTCACGGGCTTCCATGGGAGTCGAGTCAATGCTTTAATGACAGGCATATCCCTAATGCAGAGGTTTAATGGTGCTGCTCAGGTAAAGTGTGCCTTAATGGTCAGGCCCTCCTTGACACATAGTGACCTGTCCACCCATAAACAAGGAGATTCCCGGCTCTGATGAGGCCAACTGTCTCTGTGGTTGTAGCACTAACTCACAACCTCCAGACCTTTGTCCTACCTCAGAGGACACAAATATGTTGTAGTCCCTTTGACTGGGAATGGCAAAAGTCTGTCGGCTGTGAACATACTCTATAAGAAGAACATTAAATGTAAATGCTAAAACATCATACATGGCTATATCTTATTTAGTTTTGTTTTTAGATTGATTTGAATTTAATTTAAAACAGAAATATACTTTAGTTAGCAAGTAAGCTGTTATAAGTACTCTAATGGTCTGCTCTGCTTCACAAAACTGGTATGGGCATGTGTAGTTATTTCTGTGCCCATTAGATGTCAGCATATGAATTGTGCTACTGTACTGGAATCATGGACGTGCTTGACACAGGTTTTTGTAAAAGGGAATAAGGATTCAAAATAGGCACATAGACATAGTAACTGTATAGTTACTATATCATGTCTATGCTCCTTCACCCTATTTGTTTTCAATAACTTTGCTATACCAATGCTACACTGCCTTCAAACTATTGCTTATTAGATTCGATTGATCCATTTTGCCAGTGAGTTAAAACTCACCTTCATACAAAACATTAGCTTTATAAACAGTATAAACAAAAAACATCTTTCCTTACTTAATTGCTTGACCGCTATGAATCTGACCCTAGATGACCAGAAGTGGACAAAGTCACAGAATTCATGCTATTAGTTCCACATGGAAGGTCTTGCATAAATTCTTCTATTAAGACTCTCACAGTCATAACAATGTGTTCCACTTCCTTTTGTTTCTACCCCCATAAAGGTCAGCAGGTCAGCACAATGACTTGCCATACAGGATCTCTTTAGAGCTGTGGAGGGATAGGTGTCCTCTACGTTGAACCAAGAGGATCAACAGAAATGAAAATAAGGGCTGTCTAGATTTGAACTACTGTTGCCTGTCTCCAGGCTAGCGAGAATCCCACATTAAAGAGAACGGACACATGACACAGGATCATGAGATCAGATCATGTGCATCATCACTCTCAGTCTATGATACAAAACATCCACCAAGCAAGCTACCCCCAGTTTGAAGGTGTTTACTGACATATAATACGCTGTGCTAGGAAAAACAGGTGTCCTTTAATGTAGGTCAAAAGAGACAGCTTTTGAAGAAGGATACTGACCTCTATGGTGAAACTTCTATAATATCCTCTTTTCATACACACTGGCTGTCCTCAATATGATTATGCTCTACCTGTGGATTACATGTCTCAGGTTTAGTGCAGTTTAATCAAACTTTGCTGCAAACTTTCTGGTGGTTTTGACTTCAAAAGCAAAAAAGTACCTGAAAAAGTATTCCTGCCCCCACCCTTGCTGATGACTGGTGTCTGTCAAGTGCTAAAAGGACAAGACTGACCCCACTAACAACTGGAGGCTCTACAGCGGTATTGATCAAACTAAGTCTTGGTGTTTGTATGAAAAGCACACCCAACACTGATTGATGAAGTAATAGTCTCAGGCTGAATATTTTAGTATTATGACTTGTCCATTTCTGGTTTGAATACATTTGGTTTCGTTTCGTTCACATAATGACTGGTTTTGTTTCATTCACATTTGCTTCTAACTGTTTCAGTTTGTTTGGTCTACAACTGATATAGGTTTTTGACACAGCCTTGACACAGTTTGACCTTTCCCTCCCATGAGCCATTCCCTCTTAAATCTAGTGTGTAGGCTAGTAAAGCTTTGCTCTATTTCACCACTAACTGTGACTAACTAACAAGTATGGACTGGCTTTTCCTTATACTTCTGCAACCCTCTGTGTCACACACAGAGTTGTGCTATGAAATAGTAGACATCCAGATTTATACTTATGGCATATTTAATTTTTATTTGGACATATTCAGTGCTTTACTACAGGGTCAATAGCGCTGCAAAACCGCTAGATGTCTCGTACCAAAAGATCACCTTACTAGCTGAAGTGGGTAAACATGACTAGAGCAGATTTAAAGAAAGAAAGAAAGAAAACTACAAAAGAACAAAAAACAGCTCTAAAAAAACGTTCAGTCTTGCCTATGCCAATCATGTCATGTGCAACTAAAACTCAGCCTTACGACTGTACCCCTCTAGCCATGCGCCAGATGGGGCACATACCAAACATAACTACAACATGCTGGTTTCATTTTCTTTTCAGCATTGTCCCTGTTGAAGGTAGGTGGACATGTGCCCACCAAGATTTTTAATATCTGGATCTTTTAGGTTTTAGAATAATCCTTCCACTCAAGTCTTTGAGTATGCCCAATTTAAGATAACGGTTACTTTTTATCCTGGTAAAGGACCAGGGACTTCATGCCCTCAGCTCTAATTGTGCCACCCAAAATGTTGCTTTCCACATCACTCTTATCTGAGACCAGTTGCACTTGGACATTCAACAATATTGTGCTGGGTGAAAGTTTGCCCCTGCACATGATGTATTTATTGCAGCTTGTTACAACAAAAAGAACTTGCTGTTACTTGCTGTGAATTGCTGAATAGTTCATGCTGATGGTGTGGAATCCAAAACCACACTGTGATTGCGTTGCCATAATGGCAATACTTACTTTTATTGGTGTTTTTCACTTATAGCTAAATATACGTATTGTAGAATGTTGTATGTGTGTGTGTGTGTGTGAGAGAGAGAGAGAGAGAGAGAGTGTGTGTGTGTGTGTGTGCGTGTGTAAAGCCACATCCAGGGATCAGAGAACACCCGTCTCAATGGTAGACAGGCTCCTCCTGCTGGCAATATTCCAAATGCCCTTTTAATTGTGTATTGTGTTTTCTTCACACTTTAAAAACCATGCTCATAGGCGTTGTTTGTTTTTCCATTGCAAATCTCACCATACCAAAATAGGTGATACAAGGTTGTGCTGCTAGAAGTTTGCTTAATTTAAAATAACTGGCATGTTATACATTGGTGCTAAATGCTTACTTTAAGGCTTTAAAGCACTACTGATTGTTTATAAATCAGTAAATGGAGCAGGACCTAAATCAGACATCCTTCAGCAGTACACACCTTCTCGTCTTGACTTCGTTTTTCCATGGCCAATCTCATCACCAAATAATGTAGGTGCTATAAAGTTGTGCTAAGCTTGCTCAATTTAAAATAACTGCATGTGTTATAAATTGGTGCTAAAGGCTTGCTCAGTTTATTAGAGGTGTAAGTGCGATAAATTGGTGCTAGAAGCTCGCTCAGTTAAAAAAAATATTGCCATACCTCACAACACTTGTGCCTTCCATTATGCGAAAATTAACCACTTTTTCTATGAGACAATATAAACCAGCACAATGGTATAGTGTGTTTAAAGGCGCCATGTGTAATGTCCACCAAAAATCAATTCCACATTCCATAAAAGATGGGGGCAGTATACCTCCAGAAAGTGAGTTGGTCTACCCTAGAGTAACAACCGAGAAACGTGTATTGCTGACGGTTATGTTGCCCGCATACCGCCTCCCATGGCTGAAACTGGTATTATGACACCTGTTGGGCTGTGGCTAGTAATTTAGCATGCTAATTCAAGTTGATATCTCTGCAGCACTATACCTTGTCATTTTTTTTATGACATCATCACCCTTATTTCTTATCATTCTTTTGATGTGTTTAGCTCATTTTTTGGATATTCTTGCCTCAATTCTTACATAACTTCTAAATAACTCTGTCCTGCAACCATACAGCCTTCCAGATAAGTAGCCTATAGCTACACCACACTTTCAAGTTCCTCCACTGTTGTTTGTAAATGAGTTGAGTGAGACCAATGAAACCAGCTTGTTTCCAGCTGCCACATTTATCACACGTTTATTCTTACGCTGGAATTGGAGTGATACGAAAGTTTCATGAATCGCATGAGAGCGTAAGATTATTTCTGCACTCAGACTATGTTCCAAATACAGAAATGGAATCTACAGCTTTCCTTGTTAGACCCAGATTTTCATGTACACATATATGGTGTACTTTGTCCTCTATCTGTTCATGGGATCATGCTGTGTTCTGATCAAGGACATACTATAGCTACACAGCATAGAGGACAAGAAGGCTCTCTGTTTTGAATGCCAGACAGAGACCTTAAATAGCACATAGAACGAATATTCAATTGAAGCACTGAACGGAAAATGTAGCCTGACGAGCCAGACCCACAGTATGTAATTTGCTGCCGCTAGGGGCGCGTCTAGATTTCTAGGCAACTGAAAATGAACCAATAAAAAAAATCTTGAAACACTGTATTGTGCCTATGATCTTCTTAAGAAATCAGACAGCTCTATATTCTATTTACACAGAGGAAAATAATGTTAAGTTCCTTGTGGTAGTAACCAGTGTGACTAAACTGAACTAAACTTTCGACTGTGTGACTAAACCCTGCACTTGTCTGGGCTCAATCCTTCTAATTTGCCCCCTAGAGGCTGGCATGCTAGCAAGGAGGCTAAAACCCATGGATGCTAGCGTCTGTCAAGTCTCTTAAAGAAACATATGCTGCCTTTTGGGAAATTAGCTATTTTGTATTCTATCCTAGAGTTCGATAAATTAGTACATACACCCAGTCATAGTTAGATAAATTAGTACATAACCCAGTCCAACACATCCTACTGTTAGCCTAATTCAATTGAGGTGGGAGGGTCTAATTCCCATATGCTAAAGTTTTTTTTAAGGCTTATAGTGATTGTTTGAAAAGGTCTATTTTGTTTTATTGTAGTTTAACATTTTGCATCCCATAAAATTATTATGCTTGTTAATGAAGCTAATTTAAATACGTAATACCTTATGGGTTTAGCTCCCTCCTGACACATTAGGGCTCATGCTAGTCAGTGAACCAGCACTTTTAGGACACTTGCTAGTGCGTTCAGCGCCCAGTCCTTGGGTGTGCTTTGTGGTGGAAACACCAAAAGCTGAAGACAGGTAAAGTTGAGTATCGTCCGCATAGCAGTGATAATCAAATTCATGGGAGCGAATAGTCTCACCCAAGGAAGTGTGTAAATAGAGAAAAGTAGGGGCCCTATTACTGATCCCTGAGGCACACCTGTGGTGAGGTCATGTGCCCTTTAAGGTAGGATTTAAACCAGTCAAGGGCTTTCCTAGACATCCCAGTTCAGATAGTGTAGAAAGGAGAATGTCATTGTTAACAGTATCGAAGGCGGCAGATAAGTCTCGTAGAATGAATACTAATGACTTAGCAACTTAGATGAGGACTTAGCTACTCTCAATACTTCGGTCACAGACAGAAAAGCAGTTTCAGTAGAATGACTCTTGAAAACAGACTCCATAGGGTCTAGCAGGTTGTTCTGATATAGTAAGTCCAAGACTTGCTTAAAGACCACTTTCTCCAAAAACTTTGACAAGAAAGGAAGAAGGGAGATAGGTCTGTAAAAACAGGAATGGTTTTAGAGGTGGTGGCAAATGATACATTTTCCATCTTTATCCTCCTTGACTGGTTTTTCACTAGTTTTACATTTGGCTAGGGTCAGTGTCACTACTGGTAGCATAAGCCAGTACCTGGAGCCTACAAACGTTGCACAGGTAGTCCAACTCCTCCAGAATGTGGCAGAAGGCATTGATACCATTGACTGTCCCCCCACACTCCCCTGACTTAAATCCGATTGAACACCTCTGGGACATTATATTTTGGTCCATCCAACACCGCCAGGTTGCACCACAGACTGTCAAGGAGCTCAGTGATGGCCATCCCAAATAACGAAGTGGCATCCTTTTGGTCCTAACATATTACCCAGTCCATATCAGTTTGAATCCTACCTCACAGGATGCTCGTTTAACGTATCATGGCTTGGACAGCTGTCCGCACCTCACCATCCCACCACAGGGGTCCCCCAGGGCTCAGTACTGGGCCCCCTTCTCTTTGCTATCCACACTACTTCTTTGGGACAGATTATCCATTCGAACACCTTCTCATACCACTGCTATGCAGATGACACACAGCTTTATCTTTTCTTTCCACCTGATGACCCCTTGGTCTCGGCACGGACCTCGGATTGCCTCTCAGACATATCTACATGAAGGCACACCACCTCCAGCTAAACCTCTCAAAAACCAAACTGCTGGTCCTCCCAGCTAAACCTACTGCTCCCACCTACTCGAATGCCCTCATACAGGCATATATGCTATCCCCCGACCGTTGCGCTCTTCAGAAAAACATCGTCTACTGTAGCTCTGCCTCCGGTACGCTCAGGTCAATCCAAACTTTTTTCATCTGTTGTTCCTCGTTGGTAGAACACGCTACCAGTTCCTACTAGAGCAGGGACATCCCTCTCAATCTTCAAAAAACTCCTGAAGACCCAGCTCTTCAGAGAATATCTCCTCTCGTAGCACTACTTACAACTAGCTAATTCTAGCACTTACCACCTGACTTGACTGTATAAAAACAGCACTCACTGGTGCACTTTTCCCTATTGTACTCTACCTTTTTGAATTGTTGTTAACCAGGTTGTAAGTTCCTTTGGCTAAAAATGCGTCAGCCAAATGTAATGTAATGTAGAAATCCAGCATGATGTTTTTTCCCCATTGAGATCTGATGTGTTTTATTTTTGAAAGTGTATACTTTTTTTGAGCAGTGTATAGTCAAAGTTAAGGTTTGCTCAGAAAGAGAAGAAGGTAGAATAAGAATTTATTGATGATGTAGGTAGTTACTTCAATTAACCAAGATATAGAATAATTGGCTTATTTTCTTACACATAGTGGCCATATTGGAATATTACCAGATTATACTTGATGCCTCGTATATTATTGAGGTTGTCATGTGATGAAATTGCTGTTCAAACTTTGAAATTGTTTTTGATATTGATTTCTATATAGATGGTCTATATTTTCACATTTGGTATCCGCCATATTGGATTTCAAAATGGCCAACATCAAATTTGTTTGGAAATCATGTCAATAGCTTCCTTGACCCTAAAAATTGAGTGTTAGAACTTAAAAGACTTTTTTTTATCTTGTTTAATTTTGAAGTTGTATCAACAATTCTATTAAGAATGGTAGGTATATTTGAATTCAAGATGGCGGCCACTAGGGGGTGCTATATGTTTGGGTCCATTTCAATTTTTGATCACTAGGGGTAGTAGTATAACTGTGCCAAGTTTCATGCTTTCTGCAAAAACTGAACGATTCCGGTGCTTAGCCGCTGTATTAGGACAGCCTGTGCATAGCCTACTGACCTGCTTCCTGTAATTTACATGTCTTCCTACCAACTGAACCTGATTTTTTCTGTTCTATTGGACCCATAGAGTTTAACCATCCAAATTTGCTTTAGCACATGTAATATCACTTTAGCAGTGTTAATGTTGGTATTGGTTAGCGTACATCTGTCTTACTGCAGGGTATTGGGCTGCATTTCACATCAGTCAGATGAGCCTTCTCAGAAAATACTTTTTATTATACACGTATAACATCCACTGGTCTGGTTGCATGGTCCAACACTAGTGATTCAAATAACAATGAACAGAGAGAGAGAGAGAGACTGTGTGTGTGTGTGTGTGTGTGTGTGTTTTAGGTTTTTCTCACGAAACAGTTTTCAGAATCTAACAAATGGAAGGACTGAAGGAAGGCTTACAATGAATGCCCTGATCAGTAATAACACCGAGTCACATGCAGAAGTTTTCTGATAATACTGCAATTGTGGGGTGTATCAGGAACGGGCAGGAGGAGGAGTACAGGAGCCTGGTGGAGGACTTTGTGCAATGGTGCAAACTCAATCATCTTCAACTTAACACTTCAAAGACCAAGGAGATTGTGGTGGATTTCCGCAGGTCTAAGCCCACTCTGCTACCAGTCCACATTGATGGGGTCAATGTGGAGGTGGTTAGCACCTACAAGTATCTGGGTCTCCACCTGGACAATAAACTGGACTGGTCAGCCAACACTGATGCACTCTACAAGAAAGGGCAGAGCAGGCTGTACTTCCTGAGGAGGCTGCGGTCCTTCAATGTGTGCAGTAAGCTCCTCAGGATGTTCTACCAGTCTGTTGTTGCCAGTGTCCTCTTCTATGCAGTAGTATGCTGGGGAGGAAGCACAAGGAAGGACGATGTGGGGCGAATTGACAGGCTGGTAAGGAAAGCTGGCTCTGTGGTGGGAGCTGAACTGGAGTGCATCACTTCACTATCTGACAAAAGGACCCTGAACAAACTGATCAACATCTTGGACAATGAGCGTCACCCACTCCACAGCACTATTGTTAAGCAGAAGAGCCTGATCAGCTGGAGACTTCGCTCACTGCCTTGCACAACTGACAGACTGAGAAAGTCATTTGTCCCCAGGGCCATTGAACTGTTCAATGCATCACTTAAGGGAAGAGGAGAGATAGACTTCTCTGCATAGTCTGTCTGCCTCTTCACCCCCTCCATGTTTGGTACTGTCTGTCCACTAGCCACTTGTACCACTGTCTTTATGCCTCACTGTTTGCGTGCTATATTAGCACATTAGCACATATGCATAACCCCCCCCCCCCCCCCCCATGCCACAGCCGAACTGTGGCCACACTTATACATTTTCTTAAATAGTTAAATATATAGATATATAGACTTTACTTTACTTTATTTCTGCATTGTTGCACTGTTGACTTGCAAATGTGACAGAGCACCTTAGAGCACCTTACCATATTACTATGCACAGAGAATCACAGGCTCAGTCCCTGCCTCAGTCATTGCAAGCGCCTCTGATTTATTAATCACCACTATGTGGATACTGTTTTTAGAATTGATTTAGATTAAGTGTTAGTATAATTTGTATTTTTGTAATTTGTATTTTAGTATATTTTTATATATTGTATTAAGTGTTAGTATAATTTGTATTTTAGTATATTTAGCATATTCTTTATCTTCTACTGTCCTTACTGCTTAGTTGTGTTTTTATATTATATACTTTAATTACTCTTTCTGCTGTTAAAGAATGTGTTTGTGTTGTATGTATGCTGCTGCTGAGACCTTGAATTTCCCCTGGGGATCAATAAAGTATCTATCTATCTATCTATCTATCTATCTATCTATCTAACCTACCTATGACTGTGTCATTCTATGAAACGTTTCTGACCCACTGTCTGAAACTCGAGTTCATACGTCACCTCAGATCATACCACAAAGGGGGGTGTTAAAATAGACTCACAGAATGAAACATTTGATAAAATGATGATATACTATATTTAAATTACGGTTGTTGGAAAATAGATGGTTAACAAAGTCATTGAAATGAGTAGATTTAGCCATGACAACAATAGACCCAAAGTTGAAATTAAATACTTCCCCTATCCGGTAGACATGGTACTGTCTCTCGGGCTAATTCCGAGAATTATGCTGTCGAGATTCTATGAACGGACTTTCCGAGAAATTGCTGGAGGACACTTCGAGGAAACACAACAGGTGGATTTTTAAGAATTTTACTGTATGGATAGACTATACATATACATACACATTAACATTTAAGAAGTTGCCAATGTTTGTTGATTTGTAAAGTATATCACAGTATTCATTTTCCACCAATCCATTTTTATGTTTTTAATACTAGTCTTTGCCTTTAATGTCATAGTGTTTGCTTGGCACTTTGGATAGGCTGAATTATCGAAGATTGTTAAATTGAGTAAAGTTTATGTGAACATGTGAATGGGGTTTTAAGCGTAGGCTACATACAAATCCTGGTGTTTTATCAGATTAGGCTTAATCCAGTTGTCTACGAAGTTGACAGCCTTCTGTGCTGATTTGACATTTGATTTCATGTTTGGTATGGCATGTCTGCTGCTATGATTGTCGTGATAGAACAAGGTCATAATAACTTTGCTGGGTCATGATCACGGATGGTCATTTAACAGTAATTTATAAGCCTTTCCTTGTAATGAAGAAGGCAGGTGATAGGGATGAATAGTTCTAAGCATGGCTATGGGTTTATTGCTGAGCCGGTCCTGGGGAAAAGGCACATTCTGCAGGACTGCATGCCACCTAGTGTCAATGTGATAGAATAGGCTATAGATTTAAATGTAGAGTTACAATGTTGGCAAGGTCATGTAAGACATAAGGGATGTATGCATTGAGTTAAGAATTCTTTCACACACACACACACACACACACACACACACACACACACATATATATATAAAATGTCATTCCTGTACTGGTAAAGAGGAACTTTATTCGGAAAGTCTGGGTGATGAACTCTGGGACCTCTGGCCCTGTGCCTATGGCCAAATCACAGCTTCACAGCTATTGGTATATCCTTTACCAACCCCACTCTCACTCATGCCATATTGCCTATTGACTGGTGGGTAATGAGCTTAATTTTTTACCATATTTGAAGTGCCAAAATTGACCGGAATCATCTTTCTTCATCATCACCTTCCATTGTCTTCAGTAGGGTATTGTGTGGTCATGACAGGTAGAGCGATAGTGTTTGTTTTGTTTGTTTCTCTTTTCGATAAATAAATAAATAAAACTACCATTATGTTGAGGTCAGATGAGTCAACTAAAATGTTTAACAACGTCCAGCATCAGTGAAAAGTTATGTGCCGTCTGTTATGTACTGTTGTCCTATACGAGCGGTGCACTTCACTGTCTGGTCGAGGGGATCTCTCGGGACAGCTGGACCTAGGCTAGGCTACTCTGCGAAAGATCTGCCGTGGCCGCCGAGCTGTTGCTGACCTGCGAGCTGCCATGCCAACTGCAGACTAACGTTAACGGTGAAGAGCTACAATCTCACGGAGCAACAAACGGTCGCTGTTAAAAGTCCATATACACGATCGCCCACTACTTCAGACTGTGCTTCCAGTGATCTCCAGACTGCAGTCTACAAGGCCTAACGTTAACGTTATCTCCAGACTGCCAGTGAATTCACCGGGTTGGTCAGTTGCTAAAGAACTTTGTTGGCGTTGCATGTGAAGACAGCTCTGTGCGCAGAGATTTTTCAGCTGGTTTGGAAATTGGACTAATTTTAACATCACTTTTCCCACTTTTTAAATATATATATGTTTTACTTTTTATTTGTTTTGTTGTATGTCTTGGTGTCACGGGTACGCTGGCGACTACGCCGCTCCGTCCGGCATTTTTTGTATTTGTTATTTTTTAAATGTATTTGTCATGTCTTGATGTCATGGGCACGCTGGCGACTACGCCGGCATCTTTTGTCTTGTTATGTGTCTTGTTTGTGGAGCGCTTTGGGTTGCACTCTGTGCATGTTTAAATGCGCTTTAAAAATAAAACTGACTTGATTTGACTTGACTATAGGATTTAATTAATGAGATTGCCCAGATTGTTACTAAATCGTAACTATCTGGAAGCCCTCATAACAGTTCCGTTTGACTGTAGTGCCTTTCAGTTTCCTCTGATTCAGACTTCCTAAATGGACAAAGATGAAATGAAAGTGCAGACTGTTAATATTCTCAACATGCTATGGTGTGCCAAAGTCAGTTTTATGTACATTTGTAGCTCTACCTTCCTGGTTGTTATTCTGGTGAGAGTACACACATTGTTACTTGGTCTTTTATGTGTACATATTGATACCCAGTCTGAACTTGACATACAAAGAAATGTCATAATGTGCTGTATGTTTGTCTGTGTACCACATTTTATAAGATGCTGAACTACAGTACCAGTACATAGCACACAGCATTTCATTATTTATTAAATTATTTTGATCAGTGTTGTACGGTATATGAATAAGGTAGAATCCTCTGGCATAAAAAACAGGACAATGTAGCTTACTTTAGTTAATTGATTTGGATGTTGTGTTGTGGTTGCAGGTCCCATACTATGGCAAACACACCTGATGGCTGTATTCAGTTTACGCGACATGCTGGATATGTCCTTCTCAACTTCAACCGTTTACGCAGTCGAAATATCATGACGGATGTCACTGTAATGGTCAACGGACAGCAGTTTCAGGCACACAAGACCATTCTCATGGCCTGCAGGTTAGTGGTGTGTTTGAATGAGTGGTAGTGTGATAGAACTCTGAAAAGTGTCACATGTCATGTGAATTTTGCCAGGTCATAACCAGACTGAGGACTTAGTCAAACAGATATATCAGAATCAGAATCTGGCTCTATTCACCGAGCATGTTCACACATACAGGGGGAACGCATTGAGCTTTTATGATGTGAGTTCAGGGCATTATGCCTTTGATGCCATGAAAGTTCTCCTACATTTTTGAATAATTCCTTCCACACAAATGCTACTGCCATTATATTGAAACGCGAGGCTAGGTACCGGTAATTGTCTCTCTGCCCTTTATTGCATTAAATCCAAATCACAGCATGAGTACTTGTTCTCTTCTCCACATACTTATCTATCTCATCCACTCTGCCTTCTCTCTTTACTTCTCTTAGTGGGCTCTTCTACTCCATTTTCACCAGCGCTGACAAAGGCAACGTGAGCACCATCAGTCTGGACCCCTCCGTGGACGCTGTTGGTTTCTCAGCACTGCTGGACTTCATGTACACCTCCTGTTTGGCCCTGAAGGACAGTGATATCTTCTCCATCCTGACCACAGCCATACACCTCCAGATGGACCATGTGGTGGACACATGCCAAAGAGTTGTTAAGGCCAGGTGAGCAGCCAGTTAGAACAAAGAGGGAGTTGAATTAAAACACGCTTTTAACCTGGTGTACTGTAATATGTGTTGCGCGCACACGTGTGTGTGGAGGTGGTGAAGAAGTGATGTAACTTTGTTCTACAGATTAATCTATTTCACTCTCTAACATGAGGTACACTTGCTCTTTAAAATAATCCCCCCTCCTCTCATCCTTCCAATCAAAGAGGCCTGCATAAACGACAGGAGGACTTGGCACGAGTCATTTGGCGGACGCAGGACCTACCTCCTTCTACACGCCGTGCCAGCAGTGATGCCCCCTTCTCTAGTCACAGCAATCCCCTCAGTCACATCTATGGCCAAGCCCCCATTCCCCTTGTGCCAGCGGCTCCATACTGGCACATCCCCAACCGCAGCAGTGCACCTAAACAGCGCCCAGCCTCTCCGTCCAACGTGGTGAATTTATCTGCAATGAGGCGCCTCCACTCCACATTTCAAAGCAACCTTGGTAGGCACCCCGCCCCCTCTCTGTCCCCCATGGACTACCAGAAGCAACTACCTCGGCCCGTGGCCAGGCTGGAGCAGAAGCAATCGCGGGCACCAGACACTGGCTGCCATGAGCTCCAGGAGGTGAAGAGGGGTGATGAGGAAGAGGAGGGGGAGCAGGGGGATAGATCAGACTGCCGGCCCAGCTCCCCCATGGAGTCCAGCAGCTGCAACAAGGAGACCTCCTCCTCCTTATCTTCCTCCTCACCTCCTCTTGGTCCTCACAACAGTCACAGTCAGAATGAGAAGGTGCACAACTGGAAGAAGTACAAGTTCATTGTCTTGAATACCTGTCAAGAAGATGAACAGCGTAGCGAAGAATCTACCTCACAGATTGGCCAAAGAGAACGGGAGGAACAGGAACATCAAGTCCAACAAGTCAACCAGCTTAGTAACATCAGCAGGTGAGGACAGGACATGCCATGCACTCTTAAGCTGTGTGTGTGTGTGTGTGTGTGTATCAGCGAGAGCAAGCGGTTAATGTTTTTATTTCTGCTGCTAGGATATCTGAAGAGGGTCATCAGAGATTTGACTCCGCAAAACCTCAGGCAGAATCTTCAGAATCAGATTGCACTGCTTCAGGTTGGTCCTCAGACATACCCGGTTACCTTTTGCCAGAAGGTTTCTTTGATGTAATTACAAATGAGAACAACAGAGTTCTTCATTTATCAGAAAATATGTCTTATGCAAAATATATTCTCATCTAAGGAGTTTCTCACCTAAGCTGCTTTGTTCTTTGTTTGTTTCTCTGAAAACGTAGCCGACTTCTGCAAGAAATGTGAGTCCCAAATCACAGATGGAGAACACTCCCTTCAAGCCCACTGCATCAAACCATACAAATGTGACTATTGCCCTGCAACTTTTCGGTGCAAAGGAAATCTTGCCGGTCATAAGTCTGTTCACACAGGTAAAGAGTCACTTTTAAAACCAATAGGCAGAACTATAAATAGTAGTGCAGTAGTTTAATAGTAAAATTGAAGGAAAGATTATATGTGATTTCAACATTGGCTCTTACTACTTTTGAGCTAGAAATTATACTTGTTCACTATTAATTCTGCCTAGACATAAAATCACAAATTGTTGATAAATATCCTTGCTCAATCTGATGTTTTACAGGAGAAAAACCTTACCGCTGTTCCGTGTGCGGAGCTCAGTTTAACAGACCAGCCAACCTCAAGACCCATAGCCGTATCCATTCTGGAGAAAAGCCATACAAATGTGAAACATGTGGTGCTCGCTTTGTACAGGTTAGCCTTGCAACTATTATGGCTAATGCAATAAGTCGTTTTAACAATACAGTCACGGTGGAGTGGAGTTGGACTCAGTGAAGTTGGATGTAGCCAACTGGGGCAGCCGTGGCCTACTGGTTAGCACCTCAGACTTGTAACCGGAGGGTTGCCAGTTCGAACCCCGACCAGTAGGAATGGCTGAAGTGCCCTTGAGCAAGGCACCTAACCCCTCACTGCTTCCCAAGCGCCGCTATTGTAGCAGGCAGCTCACTGCGCCGGGACCTCTTCCTCACTGTGTGCTGAGTGTGTTTCACTAATTCACGGATTGGGATAAATGCAGAGACCAAATTTCCCTCACAGGATCAAAAGAGTATATATATTTATACTGTAACTCATATTTCTGCATATTGTTGTTTTAAAAAAAAAAAAACACACAAAAAAACAATAGCATGTTAATTCCTAGAACACTTTTGGGAACAAATAAACCACATTAATGTAGTACTCTTATAAAGGTCACAGGAGATCACTGCCCTGTGGTGTCCCAACCCTATATCTCAGTCCCTTCTCTCTCTCTGCAGGTGGCTCACCTCAGGGCCCACGTCCTCATCCACACAGG
This sequence comes from Alosa sapidissima, assembly GCF_018492685.1. NCBI lineage: Eukaryota > Metazoa > Chordata > Actinopteri > Clupeiformes > Clupeidae > Alosa > Alosa sapidissima. Next base: position 11,334,082 of record NC_055957.1, on the reverse strand, counting down.
AGAGAAGCCTTACCCCTGTGACGTGTGCGGCTCGCGCTTCCGTCACCTGCAGACTCTGAAGAGTCACACACGCATACACACTGGGGAGAAGCCTTATCAGGTGAGCTGTCGTCGGTTGCCTTAACTGCAACACAAATCAAAAAACAAAATGAATATCACAAGAACTGCCAGTCTCAGTAGTTTAGCACATCCTCGTTGATAACACTTGTACACACTTGAGTACACAATGTAACCCAGCTCAGCATTCCTCAGCTAAGGCTTTATGAACCCTACTTGAAAAGACACAATAGGTTCACCAACATTTCTGGGGCATAAATTCTGTACAGTATGCTGTGTTATTACAAATTAATGGGGCATCTAGGGAAACTGCATTGTTTTAATGCCAGGTGTCAGTCTGACATGTAAAGCTGTCCTTTCCCTTCATTTTCCTTTTCTCAGTGTGACCACTGCAAGTTGCACTTCCGCCACAAGAGCCAGCTGAGGCTTCACCTGCGGCAGAAGCATGGCACTGAGTCCAGTTCCAGGACTCCGCACCTCAGGCCGGCCACTGCCCCTCACAATCCTGCCGTCCACACCCACTGAGCAGAGAGGGGTCTGCCTTAGGGGAGAGGGAACTGGGCTACTTCTACTCAGGGTTACAAGGTCCAATTTAGTGTTCATCAGTTCATCAGTGATGCTGAAGAGATGTTAAAAAATGTCTAGCTTTGTTCCATGGCTTGTTTTTAATTTGTGCGGAAAAAAGTGTAAATATTTGTAAATATTTAAGTGTTAAAGTTTGTATTAAAAAAAATCCAAAATTAAGGTATGTGATTTTTTCTTTGTACTAGGATTATGCCTGTTATAACATCAGGCAAGGGTGCCGTATTGGTATACATCAGATTGTATGAGTAAGTCGACCATAGTGAATTCAGCTTCACTGAGATATTGGTCCAGCATCCAAAGATCCCTAGCATTTCTGCGCAGACTAATCCATGAGGGGGGTATCAGTGGTTGCAAAATTTGCCTTAGGTAGTGGAGCTGCCTCATTGACAGGCACCACTGGGAGTCAGTATGATGTAACTAAATGCAACACCCATGCAAGTGTGGTTACTGCCGTATTGCATTACTTCTGTGTGCAGTATCACTTCACTTTTGAAGTCTTCTGGCTTTGTTTATAGTGCAATTTCCTCTTCAGTGTGCTATCCATGAGTTTCAGTTACTGAATCAGCAGCACCACTATCTTCCAGCTGTGTGTTTTTTATGACAAATATTTGGAATGCATCTCTATTCATTTAGTGTTAAACAAATGAACAGTTACACAGAAAATAGTTGTCAGGTGCTTTGACAACTGAGCTTCCTCTTCAACTTCAGCATTACTAATACAATTTCCTGTAGTGCAAGTCATTAAAATGCATGATATTCAGTTTGGTCTGCATGGATTTATGCAATACTGCGGACACAAGAATTTCTTCTGAGGAACTAACTATGCATACAGTGTGCAATTAAAAAATCTGTTTTTTTTCAGTGTTCAATCATATAAATATACATAAGAGAAATGTTGTGTATGTATGTGTGAGAGGTACCCTGGAAATCCAGAGTTCTCGTGAGAGCACAATGGAATTGTCTCTGCGAGACACTCTGGTAAGGAGCAATGATGCACGTCACTTTTACCCCAACATTCCGGGGAACCAGCTAAACTGATGAAGACAGCGCTGCAACGTTGGAGAACAGTACACATTGGTCATAGTGTTCTCCGATTGCGTTGAAGTCCGAAATCATTCAGAGTAAACATGGTCTAGTGCAGATTTTTAAATGCATGCTTGTTGCCGCCCCTCAAGTTGGGCCATTACATTGTTCTTGGCCAGACCCTTAATCTTTCTAGATAATCAGGGTCTGGATTTTCCAGGCTATGTGAGAGGGAGAATGAGAAAATCTTTACACTGAAAACTCACTTGAGTAGAGATCATATTTTCTGTAGTAATGACTTGACCAAGGACACTGAAAGAATCAGACAATGCAATGGTCCTTTTTCTTTACTAATTGTCAACAACAGGTGTTGTTACAGCACAAACAAATACATTTGGAAAAAGCCATTTGTGCACCTGTCACTGACTTTCAAGACTTGGCATACAGCAAACTGATGTTGGAAGGGTAGGGGAAAAAAGCATGATTACTGGCCCTTGCTAAACAAAGAACTATTATTGCAACTTCATCTAACAAAATGCCGGCAGTGATGCTAGCTTTAATCCGGTGTTTATAGTTGCTCCTTAACAAGCTGTTTCTCTGACCCTGTGGTCTTCTCACAATCAGATATCTCCTCTGAGAGATGTACTCTTGTCAGAATAAGCCTACGAATAAGCAGGTGTTTTATTTTCTTACATTGACAGATATTAAACATTTTGTTCTCAGAAACATACTCAGTCTAACACAGGACTCCTGATCTTTATAACATGAAAGTAGCAGTGATTAAGTATAAAGAAATGTATTTGAACTGAATACCAGTTTACTGTTAGAGGAAAAATGCTACTTTTAGTCCAAATCATCATGATAAGGTTTTAAGTATTGAACTGGGTACAGCCTTTCACAAGCAGCCTAAGTCCCTTTTCTCCAGGTTTCCACAAGACTTTCAGATTAACCAAATTTACTTGGCAATTGGAATCACTGGGTGAATAATAAAAAATAAAAAAAAACGTCTGGTCTGACTAACTATAGGCCACCATAGTCGAAGGAACGGAAATGTGAAATGTATTTCAGTCAATTATGTCAAAGTGGCAATAAATCAATGAGGGTTAATGAGAGCTACATTATCCATGAATCAGTAATTTACTTCAAGGGTAGTGTTCGCTGTAAAGAAGAAGAGCTGGACCCTTCACAAAAACAGTTGGTTTAGTGTAAACCTGGAGTCAAAGTCAGTAAATTAAGGAAGCTCCATGGTTGGAATCAAACTGTGGCCATTTTTACTCGTAAGACACTGCACAAGGCCTGGCGAGGAGACATCCCTGAAATGCACATTCATCACTATACAGCTTCCCAATTTGACATGGAGGGGTTGTATCCTGCCCTCCACAGACACTATGTAATTGTAAATGTATCATGAACAAGCATAGGAACAACTTATTGTATCACTCAAAACACTGCTCTGCAGCCTTTCTCAGAATGGATCTTATGCCTAGATTTAGAGTGCCTTCCATTCACATACATGCACCCTCTCACACATTCACATTCACATACACACACACACAAACCAGTTTTCTACTTCTCTAGACTAACCTACCAAAAATATATTTATAATTACATGAGTAAAAAGTCAACAAAAATGTGGACATGTGAACAAAACAGAGTATTTGCTGACACTGATAAAAATAACATGTTGAGTCATTGTGATGGGACACAGTCCTTGGCAGCCTACATGCGAGACACTTGTCAGCCCTCCTTTTTGAAGACGCTCTTCACATCCCCAAACACCTGTACCGAAAGGAAACAGGACAGATGATCAGAGGGAACCAGCACAGAAAAGGATGATGCAGAATGCAGAAAACACACACACACACACACACACACACACACACACACACACACACACACACACAAGGCGGTAAGATCCATTCAGAAATACCAAGATGGCATTTTATACTGAGCCAAGCCAGCACACCCAGAGAGGTCAAGCTCACCTCATCCACACCGCGAGAGGCATCAATGGTGCGCACTTTCCCCTGCTTCTCAAACAGGTCAATGATGGGGCGTGTGGACTGCAAGTACGTCTGGATCCTAATAGAAAAGGGTGACATTTCTCTGATCATTCAACCACACCTCCCGAAGACAAGTTCATAATTTGGCCGTGTCTGTAGCTATTGCTAGTGCTTTTCTATTGCTAGTGGCAGATTAGAAGGTTTTGTCTCCGAAATGAACAATAACCAATCTGTGTTCTCAGACTGTAAGAACCAAAGGACCTAACACCTGTATGTGAGGGGAGCGGTCAGTTTCGGCAGCAGTCCTTACCTCTTCTCCATGCTCTCTCTGTTGTCATCGCTACGGCCACTGCTCTTTCCCCTCTCTAGACAGCGGTCAATACACACCTATTGCAAGGATACACCACATCAGCCGAGAGCAGAGCATAACCACACAGTTCATTACACAATTTGAATCTTTGTTGGCACTGTTCATCTGTGACAGACCCTTTCAGTTGAAGCCACTATCTTCAACAGAAGAAAGAAGAAACAAATATTTGAGACAAGACACAGAGGAATCTTACTCCACACATTATATTTATTTCTGTACAAGCAAACTGTATCTGTACAGTATAAAAAAGATTGTGCAGAGAATATATCAAAATGTGAATTAATATAATGTTTTTGCAGTGCGTCATTGCTCTGCATTGGTGTATCCCCTACAATTATCAGCTCTGCTATCAGCTTATACAAAAACACACACATTTGGCCTTATTTTCTTATGATGGCTCACCTCATTGCTACAGTCAAAGAAGAGGACGAATTTGACATCAGCTTTGCCATCCATGACCGTGTTCCAGCCCTGCAGGTTGTCTTGGTTACGAGGAAATCCATCGATTAAGAACCTGAACTTCTGTTCATCTGCCTGCATGGTGGATTCCATGGCCTAGATAAAATACACAAGATAAAAAGTAAGGCATATTTTCCTGACAAACAAATATGTTAGTAAAGTTTGTAAATAGTAAAATGGCATCAATTTAGCCGTGAAAGAAGTCTACAAGTTTATTTAAAAAAGTAAATGTTAACTTTAAAATATTTACAGTAATAGAGCCAACACATGATTCTAATCTGATATTCAAATTCAGCTGCAAATAGTAGCTCAGACTGAGTAAAATATCATGTCAGCCAATCAATCATTATTAGTTCCCATTTTATAACTGTCAGCATTTGCAGCAATGAGTCCAAACCTTTTTAAGCAAGTTGATGGTGATCTCAACAGGCACAATTTTTCCCTCTTTGATGTAGTTGTCGATAAGCTGACCAAACTCTGAACCAGTTCGGCTGCGTTCCTCCCTGAGCAGGTCTCCTGCAGATAGATGGGTGTAGCTGTAATTCTACAGAGAGGACAAAAGGTTAGCCAAAAAGGCAAACACACGTTTCAAGAGACTCTAATAATAATCCCTTAACATTTCTATTGTCCTATTGTATATATGGAGCTGTTATTTGTTGCTACTTACACCTGTGAAGAAGGAGCAAAGGTCCTAACAGGGTGGAGATTTAACCTTTGCTTCAAATTTTATACCATCATATAATGTTGAAATGTAGCCTATTTTCTGTGCTGCTACTCAGAAGAGACTCAATATAAATCATTTAAGTAACGGTGAAGGATTATGGCATGCTCAGAAGTCATAATATATAACCTATACATTTATGACCCAATAGTTCTAACATAACCTCCAAGATTTGACACTTACACTGTGGCTTCAAACATCCTTGAAATCCTGTCATCATGCTAGGCTATAGGCTATTATTGAAATGAAATGACACGTCACCTGGGCCCCGTTAACCCTGTTAATAACAGGCCACATTGAAATTAAACCTGACAGGAAACAATGTGCAACAATGTAACAGTTTTGAAAATATGTATCCCTAATAGTCATTTTGTAACTTTTCTCTTTATTTTTTTAAGAGGACACCCGGAAGTTGGGTTAGCTAATGAATGATGTGCTAGCGACTGGAAGCCAAACGCCAATGACACGGCAAGAAAACCAGACACATCCACTCTATGGGTATGCAAGTTTAAACGGTAAAAATAATTTGGTTAACTTACAGTCCCAAGCACTTTAACCATGACCCTTTAATTATTGCTCTCCATTCGAGGTTTCTTACCTCCACGATTTTAGCGCATTGTGTCCCTTTCCCCGCGCCAGGCCCGCCCAACACAAATACAACTTGAGGCTTCATGGATGAAACGACTCGATGCACTGTATTTGGAACTTTCTCAGCGAGCCTACGTAGTAGTCTGAAAATCATTAACTGATGCCAGTGGTGATGTGTTCAAACATATGAATGACAACCAACCCCAAAAGAGTCGGATAGCAAGCTTAAAAACCGGCTGTGTCGTGTCACCGGGGAAGTAGCAGCAATGGTACTATATCCGCTGTACACGTGTTCATCCAATGAGAAGAGAGAGGGAGTGTTCATGTGGTACAGACCGCGCCCCCTCATTGACAGCGACTCTCTCAATGCAGAGGGCAATGCAACTGTAGCACCCCACCCCCGTTTCCCCCTCCCTGCGCTTGTGTTCTCTAGCATCAGCACCTTACCCCCGCTGAACAGCGACCGTCCTCGAAGATGTGATATCAAGCGTGCTGAACTGACAGCGACAACAGTCGACCAGGCCTGCCAATTGCTAAGCCAATCATGGAACATTTCAAACCACGGGAAATTTGAAATGAGCGTGTAAAGACCACGTTTGTGTTTGTGAAGCCTTCATCGGTGCTTTTGTTTCTTTCCTCAGTTGTGCAGGGTATCTGATGTGGATGATGGCAACGCACAAAGAGCAATGAAATGAGACCGACCCTTGGGCAGTGTATAGGCCTAAGCTGCCTGTTCATGATTCCTTGCCGATGTTTCCAGATTTTGGATTTGCTTCCTTGAGCTTATGTTCAATTTAGGCTAGTCAACGGCGTCCCTCCTGATCCCAGATTTTTTAGGGCGCCGCATCATGATGATGTTGGGAATGTCAGCCGCCGCGGGTAGAGAAACCCGGACTCCCTCCCTGCCTCACCAGCTGCCTGCACGCCACTGACATGACAACGCGTGGCAGGAAAACAAAGATCAAAGGGCTCAGACCTATAGCTGGACGTGTGAATGGGGAAAGAAGGGGTCTCACGCCAGGTTATCAAACTGGAGGAGGCCGAAACGCATCTGTTGGGGACAAGCACCAAGGGCAGTGCGGAACTCTAACGCGCCGGGAAGAGACTGGGAGAGGTATCGGTGTGTCGTACCCTCCTTACCCTGATAAGGTTGCATCTTTTTCTATAACTGCTTAGTATGTCCCAGATTCTGAGGATAGCATGATTTTTATGTAACAAAATGTGGATATTTCTATCACCTGTGTTTGTGTTTTTCCACATTTGCCCGATTTGATAGTTCGGTCCAGTGCCCACTGAAGATGATCATACTCTGCAATTCGAGGCTGATTATGGAAAAGCAAAGGCACCGATGAATAAACTGGTTAAATCAGAACTCATTCTACCGTCGGTGGTCGTTCTGGCACTGCTTCTAACTAGCACCATGGGTTGCATTCAGAGCATCGCCTGCAAGCCGCGAATCAGACGGGAGAATATTGTTGTGTATGAGGTCTCGGCCTCCATTGACCAGTGCCCTACCGTGATTGAGGAGAACTCACCGATTGTGCTGCGCTACAAGACGCCCTATTTCAGGGCTTCTGCGGGTATTGTGATGCCTCCTGTGCCACGAAATGAGACCTGGACTGTAGGCTGGATTCAAGCTTGCACTCAGATGGAATTCTATAATACATATGGGGACATTGGAATGTAAGTATAGGCTATATAAACTTCTTTTTCTAAATGCCACTAATTGCAGAATATGCAGTGATGGCACACTTTTGTTCAATTGCATGGTGGGTTGACAGACATCAACAAATGCAGTTCTGTCAATTTCTGAAAATTGTTTGGCTGTTTTAAAATGATTTTGTTTAATTAATATATCAAGGATAGACTTCCTTTCCTTCCCCATCCCCTCTCTCCCATCTCCTGAATCACACATAATATTTGCACGAGATTAAGTCTTAAGCTCCTCTTTCTCACCTCCAGAGTATCAACCTTTGCCTCAGCAAAGAGCATGAACTGATCCCTTGCGCCATCTTAACCCATCTTAGCTCTTCTCTCATTTTTCCTCTCACTATCTCTCTTTCTCTCCCTCCCACCACTGTGGTCTTCTCCCAGGTCCAGCTGGGAGCTTCCAGAGTTGCGCGAGGGCCGTGTCAAGGCCATCAGCGACTCCGACGGCGTCAGCTACCCCTGGTACGGCAACACCACTGAGACAGTCACGCTGGTGGGACCCACGTACAAACCCTCGCGCTTGACCGTCAGCATGAACGACAACTTCTACCCCAGTGTGACCTGGGCAGTGCCCATCAGCAACAGTAACACGCCCATGCTGACGCATATCACCCGTGACCAGAGCTTCATCACCTGGCTGGTGGCACTCAACGCCGTCACAAAAGAGCGCATCGTGCTGCAGACCATCCGCTGGCGCATGCGTGTGGACATCGCCGTGGAGCCCGGCATGCCGCTTGGCTCACGCGCCTCCCTGGTGGGACGGCCGCACCAAGAGCAGCCCCACATCCTCAACAACCCGGAGCCCATCCCGCCCAACGCGCTGGGCCGGCCGAATGCCAACGACGCACAGGTGCTCATGTGGCGTCCCAGGAGAGGCGCTCCACTCGTGGTCATTCCCCCCAAGTAGCCGCCAGTGGACCTAAGAACTCACGCGTGGGAGTGGCTGGGTTGGAAAAAGAATCCCTCCCCACCCCCAACCCAAACAGAGGCTAGGAGCTACTGGAGATCCAGATGTGCGGACAGCAGAGTGGAGAGCACGGGGCCGCCAAACTGGATTTGTGGTGAAACGTGGCTTTGGAGAGGCTTGGTTGAACTGAAAAGTGGATGGTTCTGCACAGCACTCATTTGCAACCAATACACTGTACACTGCATGAGAGGAAAAGAGAGAGAGAGAGAGAGAGAGAGAGAGAGAGAGAGAGAGAGAGAGAGAGAGAGAGAGAGAGAGAGAGAGTTAGAAAACTGATGCTCTGGAAGGAAAGTCGGCGATTTGGTGTCAGGTGGCATGAGATTCTGCAGGTCTCTGGGACAGAGGGGACTGTAAGCCCCTGCACTCGGACAGTACAAACCAAATGAAACAGTGCTTGTAGCCAAGAAGTTTGTGGTGAAACAAAAAAAAATTAAGAGCAACACTTTCATAGACTTAAAAAAACATATATTCAATAATTTGTAGTTTAATTTAATTGGTTTACAGAGAACTAAACCATTTGTTTTTAATTGACTAATTTAGATACTGAAACAGCTCCGATTATTTGAGGAGGAGAGAGCATGCGTCACCACCATCACCACCATCACCACCACCACTGATGAGCATTTAAACCACTACCTTCAATGAACACACCTTCCTTTGCCTTGCATGAGAATAGTAGTCTGAACATAATAGGTTCAAAGCAGAGGTGCAGCACTGTGAGTGAGTCGTGTGATACACACACACACACACACTCACTCACACAGACATACTGTATATACACACACACACACATACACATACACACGCGCACACACACACACACACACACACTCCATCTGTGCCGCTCCCTTGCTTCCATTATCCCCTCCCATCTGTCTTTTTTCCAAACCTCCCCCTGATTTTTCCATGTCTCACCGCGCCCCCCGTCTCCTCTCTGTAGGTGTGTATTACGTTGTGGAGACCTGGACGCCACGGCCAGGACTGGCCTGGTGTGATTATTCTGTGTTCTAGGATTGAGGCTGATAGCTGTTGACTTCAGCAGTGTCTGCAGGCTCACCACCCCAGGCACAAAGGCAGAGACATAGCTCTTTGGGAGCTGAGGGTGTGTCCATGGCAGCTTCCCCAAGAAACGTAAGGGAAAGCAGTCATCTACAGCTAGGTCCATGCTCTTTTCTTGTCTTTGTATCGGTTGATTGTGTCACAGTGTTGTTGTAAAACAAAAGACTGAGTGAGGACTTTGATTATATGTGTATCAGTGCATCATGTTTTTGTCATGATTCGTAGAAATCAACTAATTGAATTCCACCAGTGCTGCAAAAAATAACAATAATGAGAAAGTACAATGCAGAATCAATTTGGACAGTTACAGGTACATACAGTAGATTTTCACCATTTGATCTCTGGCTCCTGCTGACTCTGATATGGATGTCAGAGGTCAGTCAGTATTGTGACTTGTCCAAGTCCAGGAGCTTTTGAAATGCTCATTGCAGTCTCAGGGTGACCACTCCATCAAGTGGTCACCACCACAGCCCCTAGGCATAATCTGCAGTGATTAATTAAATTCCATACCTGTTTCTTTTCTGCACTTCACGCTGGTCTCCTCCGTTTCAAAGTGGTCTGCCCATCACTGTCTGGCCTGAAGTAGGGTCTCCTTAAGTCGCCAGCACCTTTCCTTTAAAAACATCACTAAATGATGACACTCGTAGTGAATGGGTAAGCCACTGGAGTGCCCAGTACACCATCTAAAATCACATTTGGACCACCAGCACCATCAACACAGGGAAGAGACTGAGATATTTGATACCAGTGTTTTTATACCATGACTGTATTCAAGGCAATGAGAATGATTTTCTCTAATTTGAGAAGACATTTATCTGTCACTATACTATCATACCATAAACCAGTGAACTTCAGGTAAAAACAAGTACAAGTAAAGTCATATAACATGATTGCATGATGAAAATTATTACAATTACAATTTTTATTTCAACATAATTTACAGATAAAGAACCACTACGGGAATGTAAGTTTACTGCAAGTGCTAACACTGAAGACAAAAACAATCTTCATTTCATTTCAAGAGAGTTGTCCAAGATGACATAAGGTGTATTTATTCCAAGATGGCAGAACCTTCTTTTCTCCCAAGGGATTTTTTTTTATTACTTCAAAAGGGGTTCACTATTGGCAGAGCATCAGTGCTATAGCTTACACAATTTCAATACAAACAGTGAAGGAGCGAGACAGGTCTTTATCACTTCTGCTCTGTCCATAAAGTCTCTTTTGTGTGCATAAAATCTTTGCTCCTCTTCCATGTATGGAGAAAGATGGTTCCAAACTTGAATTGCAATGTTTGTTAATATAACAGACTGATCGTTTTCGACAGTATGTATGTCTACTTATTTTATGAATTTTTTCCCCCTGTGTCCCAGTAAAAACAGACTGGTCCTATTTTTCACACAGGAAGTGCATCACAAATACTGCAACAACCATTCAGTTCATGTTGTGCTGTCTTACCTCATCTTGTTTCTTCTGTGGGTACTATGATTACAGTTTACGTTTAGAGATGTTTTTGCTTCTAAATCAATGTTACCTCAATCCAGAATCAAAATGCATAATGTAACATTATCTGAAATGCCACATCACAAAGACAAGATTGTATTTTCTGTATGATTTGAGCAGCAAAACTGAGTATGGATGGATGTAATATGACAAGGTGATAATTTTCCTTAAAATAATATCTTAACACCAGAGTTAAATGCATGGCCTTCTTTCTGTTCTTTTTACATCAGTATGAATAGACAGACAGACAACATTGGTAATAACTTTCACCCAATGAACACAAGACTATGCAAGGTAAGAATGATTATGGTGCTGAATCTTTAGGCATGACTGAAAAGCTGACTTGAATCCAAGGTAAATAAAATATTGTTTAAATTGTTACAATTTTTTCTTTGCATGCATGTTTTTTTGCATAAGATACCTGTGACTGACTCAGTATGCTTTGTGCTGAATGCACAAGCTTAGAGCAATGAGGTTAAAATGCTTTACCTGAAAACTTCTAATAAATAAATAAAACCTGTTAACTTTCCATTGTCTCCTACAGCTGTATGTTGTCAGTTTCAATTGATGAAAAATTCAATTAATTTGGTGGGCATTGTGTACTGCCCTATTCTTGCGTGTGTTGTTGCAAGCTTGTTAAAATTAATGTTAAAACCTTCCGTGGAGAGGCTTCAGCTTAACACTTGAAAATTGTAGGCAGAACTTTATTGATTATAATTTCTCTCTCGAAATGCTGTAGACTCTATTGTACATACAAATCCATCCATCCTCATATTGAGTCCACAGGCTACTATTGTAACAAAAATTCTACTGGGAACACTCGCATACTGCCCCAGTGTCCCCTCGTCCCAGTAAACATGTTTGAGCTCTTTAGAGCTCAGCTCTCTGACTTGGCCGTTTGTTGTGTGCGCCATCAGATGCATAATACGAATGATCAGCTGTAGACCATTTCAGGTCTACCGGAGCATCCTCCTGAAAAGGCAATTGGACCTCAATGCAGAGGCGAACTGTCTCCTCTTGTTAGTGCATTTTTCCATCATCTCTTTGTTCACCCAAACGGCCTGTCCCACTGATGTGCAACCCGATGCCGTTTCATTTCATTTCATCTCTTCTCCACCCTTTATTGGAACCTGGTCTTTCCTCCCTACTGCGGACCCTCGCTGTGCTCCACTTCCTCCTGTGTGGTGCCTGGCCTCTTTACACACTCTGTGGACTCCCAGCTGCCTTCGCTCTTTCCCCGTATCCGTACAGAACCGTGGCGGCGATGACCAGCACCGTGCCAAGGAAGAACAAACTGTAACAGAAGAAATAATATATTTAGCTTGGACACGCATGTGAGCTGGGTAAAGTACAATTAGAGCTCTGTTCAGACGGTCTGTGAAACAGTCCTAGAGGGCTTTTGGTAGTGAGGTGACAGGATGTGCTAAGCTTCTCTTGAAATTTCCTAGTGTGCTTGTACCTGGTAGGATCAAAGTCCGCTAGCCAGAGGTAAGAAATGATACAGGACAAAATGATTGAGAACGGTGCGGCAAAGCTCTTCAAAATGTTGTCTGCATATTTGATTACAGTTGCAATGACCAAACCGCCAAAAGCCTGTCAATAGAGAAAAAAGAATCGAAGATTGCAGTAACACATGATGATGAAATTCTCTTTAAATATAATGAAACAGCCAAATGACACACCTGTAACAAAACAACTGTCCAAGTGAGTCTGTTGTATCCCCGGAACATACTGGACTCTCTGACAGCCTCTCCATCGTGAACAAACATGACCACCAGACCAAAGATGAGCCCGGATAAACCTGAATAGACATAATAGAATAGACACAGATATGAATGGATGTTGAGAACATGTTCCTAGTGTGTGTGTGTGTGTGTGTGTGACAGAGAGAGAGAGAGAGAGAGAGAGAGAGAGAGAGAGAGAGAGAGAGAGAGAGAGAGAGAGAGAAACACAACATGAATGTACTGTAGTGAACTGTAGTAAGTTATTAAGAATACAACCTGAAAAGAGTATATTCAAAGAAACATTTATTCCCAATGTGTGTGTGTGTGTGTGTGTGTGTGTGTGTGGGGGGGGGGGGGGGGGGGGGGGGGGTTGACTGTGTTTTGTTCAAAGTATAACTAAGTTGCTTTAGACAGGACACTTAATTAAAAGTAAATGTCAATGACTAACCTAACTGGATGTTCCGGACCCATACACTTTGTGTGGTCTCCTTGAGAATCTTCTCAAAGTAAACACCAGCAAAGCCACTGGAGCAACACGCTGCCAGAACAGCCAGCACACCAACCAGCTGGGAGCTGGACGAGGCCTCTGTTTGCTCGGGAGTTCCTGGTGCCTCTGCTGGCCACTGGATAAGTAACAGGATGTATATGTACACACACAGACACACAGACACACAGACACACACACACACACACACACACACACACACACACCCTTAATTACACACCACAATCACAATTCGTATAGAAATCTCTGGGAAAATGTATCATAACTAATGCATCATAATTCAGGTTAAACAGTTGCACATTATTGACATTTACCTGGACAAGAGCAATCCCAGCCATTAGAACGAGCAGAGAAAGCCATTGGTAGATCCCCAGTCTCTTCCCTAGCATGGACATGGAGAACAGCGCTGTGGTCAAGATCTTCAGTTGATAGGTTACCTGGTACACAAACAATATATGTGTGTGAATGTGTGTGTGTGTGTGTGTGTGTGTGTGTGCCACTCTCCAAGATGTGTACCACTCTCACAATGTACTGATTGGTATAAATGTAATTTGTATCCCACAGAAAAGCATCCTACAAGTATAATGACTTATGAAGACAAATAACATACATATACCTGTAGTTTGTTTACCTGGTAAGTGGCAGCATCCAGGTTGGAGAGGGCGACGTAGAGCAAGTTATTCTGAAATGTGTAGATGCCAGATGGAATTGCGAGCTTGAGGGTTTCCTTGGGCTTGTTCACAATCTCCTCCCTCAATACATGATTCAAAGCCCTCCAGCTAAATGCTAGAGAACAAACAAAACCAAATAAACAAACAAACAAACAAAAACAAGTTGAGATCTGGAGTAATCAGCAGAAACTGTTTGACAAAACCTGAAAACTAACATCACGGTCATATCATGTCATATCTCTATCTATCTCTGTTGTAGTCTGATGATGTTAATGGAGACAACATTTACACTAAGTTATTTCAAATACCACAAACAAACAGAACCCTCCCTGGAGACAAACAGAACAGCGCAACAACCTTGTAATCAGCTGCTATGGTCATTGAATGCATTATCCCTGAAATGAAAAGAGCAATCTGAGGCTTACAGGGAAAGCTCTGAGACATGATGGGCCACAAGGCAGAATGACATCCACCGGGGCTGGAGAGCAAGGGACGGTAGCACTTACTATGGTCCCTGAAGATGAGAAAAATGCAGGCCACAATCTTCAACATCTCGGCCGACACCACTGCGGATGAGGCCAGGTAGCGCGGGCCGTCTTCCTTGAGAGTGCGAGAATAGCGCATGGTCAGCACCAGCGATGTGTTCTGCAGCACCAGAACTCCCAGGGAGATGTACTTCAGCTTTGTTGGCGGGGTAACCGCGGGTGAGGGAGACATCTTTTCGCTTTCATACGCTGGCAAAGAACTGGATTCCGGTGGGCTGAGCTGCACGAGAGACAAAAATGCCAGAAGATCAGCATGAGAGGCAGGAGATCAGAGCGGTGTCAGATCCATACATCACTTGATATGGAGAAGACAGCGAAACCCAGAGAAGACAAGTAATGCGGTAGAAATCTCTGCATAGGGCAGGGAGCATCTAGAGGTGTGCAAAGAGAGAAGGAACAAATGTTTAGCCAGTGTATGCCACATACTCATGTCATGGCCGTTGTTTAATGAGTCACCTTCTACAAACACAATCTAAGTGCCTCCAGCACAATAGGCTGTGCGCACTAGACTGTGCGTATCTGTATTTCTGAGATACTGAGATATTTGGATAGCCTATAAATCTAGACGCACCCTATCGGCAGCAAATTACATTTGCTACATTTTAATGTGGGTCTGGCTTGTCAGGCTAATATTTGGACATATTTGGGTTAGCATTCAGATTAACTGATCACAGATTAACCCTGTATGCCGAAAACCTTGTCAGAACATTGTCATATTTACTTGAAACATGTTTCAGGCTCTTCATTGTTCCCTCATCAGTTTAAAATAGTTTAAATGTATACTGATTGTCAACAATAAACTATTTTAGTATGGTTTAAACTATTTTACTATGGATTATTGATTACATGGAAATTATAAGCCATTAGAATTCAAATTACACTGAATAGAAATTCAGAATAGAAAAAGAGAAGAAAGAACAACTCTCTCTACACATACTGAGTCTTTACCTCATCATTGGGGCTGGACGACCACAGCTTACATCTGAGCATGCCCTGCTTTTCCATCTAGAACAAATCCCCTCAGTCCTCTTCCATCTTAGAGCTCACTGAAGTGACTATGTGGGTGTGTGTATGCTTATGTATATACGCACGTGTGTGTGTGTGTGTGTGTGTGTGTGTAGTGTACAAGGCTAGGCTGTGTTTATGGCTGCTACTACTGTAAGAACCACTCCCTTGTGCATGAAGCCGGATAGTTAGAAGGATATTGTATGATTTCAAAATGGTCCTTAAAGGTGTAACTGCTTTGTGAGAGGCTTGTTGAACTCTGAACTCACCTCTAAGCCCCCAACTACACTCTGAAAGTTCTCAAAACACATTAATTTCATCATATGTTAGAGGACTTCAGGATGATGTGATAGCAGTGACTAATAAGCCAGGTGTCTTTCATCAAAAAGACTTGGCTGTGGTCGTTATGGCTCAAAGAGGTGTAATATCTGACACACTTACTCAAGGATCACTCCTTTGTGTCTACAAACCTAAATTTGTCATGTACATATCTCCAGAAGGCTGGATATTTGTCGCAGAACAAGGTTGACTAATTAAGACTCTCAAGTCTTTAGGGAAGTTGAGTATTAGAGGAGTTTTGGGGATGACTTCTGGATAGCATTTATAATGAATACGGAGCAGTTAAGTCAAGCCAGGTGAAGGGAGCATAGAATGCTCCTTATGTGGCCCAGCCCCAGCCACGTCTGCTGGGAGAGCCACCCGCACAATCCCCCCTCTGTGCTCTAGAAGCCACTCTCAGCCAGGAAGCTCTCCCCACCTTAGAGTCTGTCCCAGCACTGATGCTAGTTGTTTTCTCTTGAGTGTTAGTATTCACCGACTTATTGTCAAAAGTATCGGAACTACAAGAACTGGGTACACAAGAAAAATACATGGGCATACACGCACACAGACATACAGAAACAACCTTACAGCTATGTTTCAACATCCAAAATCCTCTGTCATTTTACAGTTTGCATACATTTGAATACTAGCAAGCATATGTAGTAGCAACTAAAGATGACATTGATTGAGAGACACTGAAACCAACATGTCTATTAAAATGTGTCTGTAATCACCACAATATGACTATAGGCATTCAAAGGAAGAGCTGTCACATTATATTCTAAATTTCCAAGTGTCCATTTTATAAGCTTTTAAGCTAATCAAATCTATGAGTCTCATCCGAACATACTGTAGGCTACCTATTTCATATCAATGGGATAACAAAACAAACCAAGCCTGACCACAGACCATTCTGTGACATATAATGATATTTAAATAGCCTACCGCCCTTTTTACATATAGGCCTAGATCTAAAGAGGCTTCTTGAATTTATACACACGTGTATGGACGGCGACAGAGTGGCAACAGACTAGTTCAGAGAAACACAAATCAGAGTTCGACTGAGGTCTTCTCAATAGCTGGCAAGCAGATTTCCATTGAAGTTACACTATAAGTTTTTAAGGTCGTATTGTGTTCTGTGTAGCCTACCTGAACAACTGGAAGAATGTAGCCTACGAGTGACGCATCTCTCCCCTCAAGTCACACCGACGGCGCTACAGGAATAATCTACAGGAGCCTGTTAATTCTGTCCATACCGAATGTCCTCTGCCCGTGATGTGGATATCTTGGTTTTCACACCACAATAAAAATGTATGTGTCATATTTCAACTCGTCGGTGCTTCTGCTCACCTTCGATGTTGAAAAACCTGTCTAGCGACATCTGGTGGCGCGAGGCCAGACACAGTGCAAAAGGAAATATCCTGTTTTACAACCATGATGACTATAATAAGGGCTTAGTCTACCAGTGCCGCGTTTGTGATGAGCTTAGCTCAAATAACTACCATACTTGGCAGTGGCACACTGTAGCCTACATTCTGCTATCAGAAAAGGCAAAAAGGAAAAGAAATGTCATAACTAATGACATGTAGCTTATCCCTAGAATGTGCTTTCTGGTAGGCCGGTCGTGCCTTTTTTGTGGCTGTCATACTTTTAAATGGCTTCGCAAGAAATAGAACACAACTTGCACTACTGTCATCTTCTTTAAGAACCTTTCCAAATATTTCCCATAATATTATTAATATATTAAAATAAATTAATATTTCCCATCGCTTTTCCTGGAGGGGTGTCTTTATTATTTTAACTTCTCGTGTCTTCAGCTTCTTAACAGTCTCTAGACTAGGCAGGATTTTGGAAAATGTGCTTATTTAAAGCCCCGAAGGCAAATCATGTTAATTTTTGGCATACAACATTTTTAGGGGTTTTGAAGGGTGCTGAATTCAAATCTTCTGTATGCCAGGCTCAAAAATGTCCCATAATGCCTCAAAATGGAGAAATCAAATATGGCCGCCGCTGCCAGGTCAAAATCTAATGAATCACTTATCTTTTGGACTGTACAAGGTAAAAACCTGAATGTAATGTGCTTTTATAGGTTTTCACATATAGAGAATTCAATGCCATGCTCAGATTTAAGATCAAGACTAGAGAAAATGCTTGAAATGAATGTACATGGTTAAAATTGTTGTCTCGGATAATGAATAATTCATGAAAAATTGGACCATGAAACAGGTTGATGGCTTTCTGAAGAATTTACTTGAAACATGTTTAGAAGCAAGGTTGATTACTGTATTTTAACTATCTATTTATATTATTTATCTGTATTTTAACTATTTATTTAGTATTTGAATAAAATGCTTGAAACTCTAAGCTAAATGCCGAACTGTTACTACTAGATTTGCATACTAATGAAATATTGTACCTGAGGGTATTGTTTTGATGTCCAGGGTGCTATGATGACATGTTTGCCCATCCCACCCCTACCCTTACCCCTACACACACAAATACCCATATGTAACCCTAAATGAGGCCACACCCTCTACCTATACACTGAGAAGGCGCTTGTGAATTATATCGCTACCCTCACATGATGCTCAGCAGTAACAGGTAAACTATAACATAATATCATAACAATTTGTTTAGGACCATGTAATACGTCTGTAATAGCATGTAAAGATTGTTATGTGAGGATTATGTATAGGCTAACTGAATAATTAATATATTATAAGAAACTAAAAACATGTTTGCTAGTTAGCCTTTGTGAATAGGAAGAAGCTAACTAGAGCCTCCACTCTCCAGGATGTGGGCCCCCTCTTGACAAGATGTTGCCCACAGCATTCAAGGCCCCCGGCACATGAACTGCTCTGAAAGAGCTGAACAGGGGATGAGCCCAGATCCACAGGTCTGTCGCCAGGTTGCAAAGACCTGGAGACCCCAAGCCCCCCTGTCTGTTGATGTAGGCCGCAGTCACCATGCTGTCGGTCCTCACCATCACATGTTGGCCTCTTAGCCACGGTAGAAAGTGCCGGAGGGTGAGGAGAGCGGCCCTCAGCTCCAGGATATTGATGTGCTGGGATAGCCAAGGTTCTGTCTAGAGACCATTGATGCCCTGACCATCGAGAACGGCGCCCCAGCCTACTGGGGATGCGTCTGTAAATACGACCCGGCGACGAATCACCGGTCCCATGGCACTCCCCCTCTCTGTGTTGGCGGGATCTCTCCACCAGTGTAGGGCCCTGTGAAGCCTGCGGGACACAGTCACCTTGGCCTGGGAGGGCCTTGGGGCACAGGCCTAGGCTCAACAGGCACCTCTGGACTGGGCACATGTGAAGGAGGGCAAGGGGGACTACCTGCACCATTGCCACCATAAGGCCCAAGAGGCGAAGGCAGAGTTTCCACTCCACCTGGGCGTGCAACGTGAAGCGACTGAGACATGCGGCGAACCCTCGGAACTGTGATGAATCTGCACCTCAGGGACCGGAGGTACCCTTAGGATGAAGGTCCCCTGTGCGCTTGGGTACAAGAAAATAACGGGAGAAGAACCCCGCTTGGGGGTCTTAACACCTGACTTCCCTTATCGCCCTCTTATCCAGGAGGGTGGATAGCTCTGCACGTAAGGTCTGAGCGTGGATGGCACTGCTCACCAAGGTAACCGTAGGTGCCCTCGTCACACAGGGTCTGGTCCTGAACTGCAGGTGGTACCCATGGGTCATGGTGGAGAGCACCCATGGATCCGCTCCTAAGCCCAGCCAAGCCTTCCTGCATCGAGCTCAGAGGTGAGGCTGGCTGGCCCGCAGATTGTCAGGAACGATGAGGGCGCCTGGAGGGGCCACGGGGACTAGCACACTGGCCCCCCCGGGGATGCCTGAAGCCGCTGCCTGAAATCAGTCGGCCCCCAAGACGGATGCCCCAAGGTAGGTGTGCTGGCTGAGGCGTGAATGCTCTAGGGCGCCTAGACCCCTGGCATGCCTGCCAAGAGACCCTGACACCTCTTCTGCACAGCGGCAGCTGTCACGCGCCTGCTGCAACAGGGTGGTTGCCTGTGGGCCGAACATGGACCCAGGCTCCACCGGAACTCTCAAAAGACGCTCTCTGTCTGCCTGCTGGAGCTGAGATTGAGACAGCCAGAGATGGCGTCTAGTTACCCAGAACTGAGCCAAGGAGCGGCCTGATGCCACTACCTGCTCCTTAGACACTGCAGCGAGGCACACAGAGGCTGACTGGAGCTCTCTCAAAATAGTGGGATCACTGGCACTGCTTTGCAAGAGACCAGAGAGGTGTCGAACAGGCGGGCTTGAATCGCTGTGGGCCTATGCAGCTTACCTAGCAGCCTCCATAGTCCTGCCATTGGCACTGAGGCAGGAGGGACCACCAAAGAGGGAGTTGGGAGAGGAGAAGAGGGGCTCCAAAGCTTCATCCACTGGGGGGAGCGAGCCACAACCAATCAGCCTTTCGCATGTTGGAAAGGCTACTATCTCTCACCAATTCAAAAAGCTTGTAAGGAGATCACCTCCTGTGGTTGCTTCAAGGGATGTCTAAGCCTGCGCTGCAGTTGCAGGAAAAGTGGCACGTTATGCATGGAGTCATGCAGCTGCAGCAGCACCTGTCAGAACACTGCTGGAGAGGAGGAGGATGAGGATGATTAGGATAGCCTAAGGCGGGGATCACATTAGCCAGCGGCAAGCGGCAGGTTTCCTATTGTTCTCTATGGTTCGGCAGCGGAACGTAACGCTAGCGTTGAACAAGCTGAGCATAACTTGGTTTAACTTTCAAAGCGCAACGCGGGCGTATTCAACTGACAAACCGTTTGTGTTGCTTAGGAATGAGACAAAACGTATTATGGTCTGAGTGTTGCGTTACGTTTGCCGCTGCCGCTTGCCGCTGGCTAATGTGATCCTCGCCTAGTGTAGCCTACCTCTTCATACCTAGAAGTTTAAAGAATTAAATAAAATAGAATGGATTAATTACTAAATAAATAGGTAAATATGCATTATTAAATACATTGTTAAAATACAGATAATATAAATAGATAGTTAAAATAGGCATTTAGCTTAAGAGTTTCAAGCTTTTTCTTCAAATACTAAATAAATAGTTAAAATACAGATAAATAATATAAATAGATAGTTAAAATACAGTAATCAACCTTGCTTCTAAACATGTTTCAAGTAAATTCTTCAGAAAGCCATCAACCTGTTTCATGGTCCTCTTTTTCATGAATTATTCATTATCCGAGACAACAATTTTAACCATGTACATTAATTTCAAGCATTTTCTCTAGTCTTGATCTTAAATCTGAGCATGGCATTGAATTCCCTATATGTGAAAACCTATAAAAGCACATTACATTCAGGTTTTTACCTTGTACAGTCCAAAAGATAAGTGATTAATTAGATTTTGACCTGGTGGCGGCGGCCATATTGGATTTCTCAATTTTGAGGCATTATGGGACATTTTTGAGCCTGGCATACAGAAGATTTGAATTCAGCACCCTTCAAAACCCCTAAAAATGTTGTATGCTAAAGTCAAGTCAAGTCAAGTCAAGTCAAGTTTATTTATATAGCACATTTCATACACAGAGGTCATTCAATGTGCTTTACATAAACAAAACCAAACGATAATAACAAATAAAAGCATAGAAGGGCAATATAGTCAAAGAATAGTTAAAAGGTAAAGATCATAATAAAAAGAAAACATAAAACACAAGGTAAAATCATTTAAAAATAAAGAATAATTAGTAAGCAAAAACAAAGGCAAAAGTAGTAAAAAAAGTAATAAAAGACAAAGTAGAATAATTATCGAGGCAGATTCAGAATTTGTAACTCGGCACAGTTAGCAGAAAGCGTCTGAGAACAGTTTGGTCTTAAGTCTAGATTTAAAACTGGCTACAGTTGGGGCCTTTTTAATGTCATCCGAAAGTTGGTTCCACAGCTGAGCCGCATAGCAGCTAAAAGCTGCTTCACCATGTTTAGTTCTAACTGTAGGTTTTACTAGCAGGTTTTTCACCTGGGACCTGAGAGGACGAGAAGGTGTGTACTGCTGAAGCATGTCTGACAAGTATTTAGGTCCTGCTCCATTTACTGATTTATAAACAAGCAACAGTGCTTTAAAGTCAATTCTGTGACTTACTGGAAGCCAGTGCAAGGACTTAAGAATTGGAGTAATGTGGTCAGTTCTTTTAGTTTTTGTTAGAGTCCTAGCTGCTGCATTTTGTATCACCTGAAGCTGTTTAATAGTCTTTTTAGGAAGGCCTGTGAACAGTCCATTGCAGTAATCAACCCTGCTGGAGATAAATGCATGAATGAGTTTTTCTAAGTCATGTTTTGACATCAGCCCTCTGAGTTTGACAATATTTTTGAGGTGGTAAAAAGCTGATTTAGTTATCGCTTTCATGTGGCTGTTGAAATTTAGATCACTGTCAATTAATACACCAAGGTTTTTAACAGTATCCTTTGCCTTCAACCCTTTTGTGTCAAGGAGAGTGGCAACCCTAAGTCTTTCCTCATTTTTACCAAATATAATTACTTCAGTTTTTTCTTTGTTCAGCTGAAGAAAATTTTGAGACATCCAGGTGTTGATTTGTTCTATACACTGACACATAGATTCAAGAGGACCATAGTTGTTTGGTGATAGAGCTAAGTAAATTTGTGTGTCATCTGCATAGCTATGATATGAAATCAAATTATTTTGAATGATTTGTCCAAGTGGGAGCATATAGAGGTTGAATAATAGTGGCCCCAAGATCGACCCCTGGGGAACACCACAGGTCAAGGACGTTGGTGTTGAGGTACAGTTTCCGATGGCAACAAAGAAGCTCCTTTCTTGTAGATATGATTTTAGCCAGCTGATAACTATGCCTGTAAATCCAACCCAGTGTTCTAGTCTGTGTAGTAAAATATTGTGATCAACAGTGTCAAATGCTGCACTAAGGTCCAGTAGCACTAGGACTGATGTTTTACCTGAATCTGTGTTGAGGCGTATGTCATTGGAAACTTTAATGAGAGCTGTTTCAGTGCTGTGATTTGCCCGAAAACCAGACTGAAAGTAATCAAAATACCCATTTGATGTTAGGAAGGTGGTTAATTGATTAAAGACTACTTTTTCAATAATTTTGCCAATAAAAGGTAGATTGGATATGGGCCTGTAATTGTTTAGCATGGAGGCATCCAGGTTATTCTTCTTGAGAAGTGGCTTTACAACAGCTGTTTTCAGTGACTTAGGAAAAGTGCCAGACAGCAATGATACATTTACAATTTGAAGGACATCCGCCGCTATGAGGTGAAAAACAGTTTTGAAGAAATTGGTAGGCAGAGTGTCTAAGACACATGTGGAAGGGCTGAGATTCTGTACCGTTTTTTCAAGTGTTTCGTAGTCTATCAAGCTGAACTCTGACATCAAGTTTAGTTTCCCTCTGTTTGTTGCTGGAAGTTCAGGTTGTTGAATTTGTAATTGAGCAGATATGTTGAGTCTGATTTTGTCAATTTTACCTTTAAAAAAAGATGAAAACTCATTGCATTTATTAGTTGAGAGAAGTTCAGGCGCTAATTGTGAGGGGGGATTTGTTAACTTATCAACAGTTGAAAATAGAATACGAGTGTTATTTGAACTTCTATTGATAATGTTAGAAAAGAAAGACTGTCTTGCTTTGCATATTTCAGAGTTATATGTGCGGAGCATCTCTTTATGGATTTCATAGTGGATCTGAAGTTTGTATTTACGCCATTTTCTTTCAGTCTTCCTACACTCTCTTTTTAGAAGTTTAACTGCTGGATTTTGCCTCCATGGTGCTTTCTGTTTGTCCTTAACTTTCTTGAATTGTAATGGAGCAATGTCATCCATAATGTTTGCCATTTTTGCATTAAAGTGATCAAATAAGTCTTCAGAGTCTGACAGTTGACTTGACTTTAGTGAAAGTGCTTGCTCAAAGAGAGCACTTGTCTGATCATTTATGATTCTCCTTTTTACCATCATAGCTGTGTTTTGAGTGTGTGGGGACATAGACACATCAAAGAACACGCAAAAATGATCAGATAAGGCCAGGTCTTTAACAGCTGTAGAGACATCGAGACCCTTTGTGATAACAAGGTCGAGGGTATGGCCGAGAGAGTGTGTTGGCCCCTGTACATGCTGTGTTAGGGAGAAAGTATCGATTAGTGCAATGAATTCCTTGGCATAATTGTTTTCAGGATTATCCACATGCAAGTTTAGATCCCCTGATATAATAAGACAGTCATACTCTATGCAAACAACTGATAGCAGTTCACCTAGCTCTTCAAGAAAAACTTTAGCTGAATGTTTTGGAGGCCTGTAAATTGTCAGTAATAAAATCTGAGGAGAAGACTTAATGCATGCACACAGATATTCAAATGAAGTAAAGTCACCGAATGACGACTGATTGCACTGAAAAGACGTCTTGAAAATTGTGGCTATCCCCCCACCTCTTTTATTTGCTCTGGTAGCACTCAAAAAACTGAAGTTTGGGGGAGCTGATTCGATGAGAGTAGCAGCACTGTTTGCTTGATCTAACCATGTCTCAGTTAAAAGTAAAAAATCAAGGTTGTGTGTGCAAATTAGATCATGAATTAAGAATGATTTGTTTGAAAGAGATCTGATATTTAGGAGTGCTAGTTTTGTTAGTTTAAGTGTTGGGGAAATATGATCCATGGGGGAAATCTGAGGTTGATGTGGTACGGGTAGGAGATTGGACTGGTTTACCCTATAAGCTCGATGCATTTGTGTTCTATTTCTTGTCAATACAGGAATAGAGAATGTCATGGGCTTACTGGGTCCCGGCATGTTCTCAAAACTACTGTCAGTACCATTTATATTGCAGGGACCCTGAGAATATCATGCAATACAGTCATCATATAATTGTCCCCTGCTGCTGCCATCTGTATTTTCCACTGCACATTCCATGCTATATGCCGGCTGAGAAAATGAACTAAGAGGTTGCTGCTGCTTAAGAGATCCTTCTAAACGGGGAGGGGGAGGGCGAGGGGGTGGAGGTGCCCTTCGCTTCTTTGGTGCTAATGATCTTGGGCTAGTAAAACTCTGCATGGCTACTGGTAGCAGTCTCTCCATTCTTGCAGGGAACATCATGTGCTTGGGTGGGGATGGTGATGGGTATTCAGGGGATCCTGTGGAGTTTGAGTGGGTGGTGGGATGAAGGGGTGGGGATGGGGATGAGAGATTAGGGGGGTTTGTGTGGCCTGGGGAGTTTGATTGGGTGGGGACGTGATTGGGTGTGGGTGGTGATGGGAAATCAAGGAGGTTGGGGTTGAAAATTGATCCAGAGTCTCCATCTGCCTGCTGAGGTTCTGGGAAGTTTGTTGCAGATGCTCCGCTTTCAGCATGTATTCCAGTAGTGTATTCCATGTTGTTGTGTCTTTGTGGTGACAAGGAGACGACGGAGGTGGGGAGGGGTATTGGTACTGGTGTTACAACATGACCCTTCCTTTCTGATATCCTCTCAGCAGCTTTGATAGGTGCTATCTCCTCATGCTCATCACATCCATTTGTTTGCTGAGATTCCAGGGAGTTTGACGCCAGTGATTGACTTTGAGTCATTTTAGCAGCACCCATCTTATCTTGTCCAGTGGACATGGCTTGGCATTGTTGAGCTGGTTGTTTATGTTTCTCCAAGGTCTGCATTTCAGTGGAGGCTAGCGGGTGGTTATCAGAGGGCCCCACAGCAGGGGAGGTTGGGCATATCTCTGTTTCAGCCTGTGCAGAGTGTTTTGGTTTAGCTGAGTTGTTGATGTCATCCGCTTGTTCCGTCTGTATGGCCACTGAGCGCTTATCAGAGGCTCGGCTCAAGGTTGGCAGAAAAAATGTTGGGTGCAGGAGAGAGAGGTGATAGTATTCGGTTAAGATCTTGGCCCCAGTCCAACTCAGCTCTGTGCTATTTGGTCTGAAGTATTCCCTGCGATTCCAAAAAAGGTTAAAATTGTCAATAAAATTCATCCCAACTGAAAAGCATGTTTTTGCGAGCCAGGTGTTTAAACTGAATAGTCTGGAAAATACAAAGCTTCCCTCTGCTGGGAGTGGGCCACTGATGAAAATTTGTATTCCAAGCTCATATAGGGCCGAGAAAAGTTCCTTGAAATCTTCTTTGACATACAGCTGTTCTCTGTAGATGTCATTTGCTCCAACATGCACAATGATGCGCTTGATAGTTGCATATTTTGACACCAGTTCTGCAAGCTTGTTTTTTGTGTCAGACACTGAAGCATTTGGGAAACAACATACAATCATCCTTTCCCCATTTATATGTCTCACAGCAAAGTCGCCTAGAACGAGGGTTGTGGGATGAATAGGGGTCGAGTGCTGCTTCTTGTCTGTGCCCATCTTTCTTTTGTTGTGGTTTGATCGCTGCCTGCTTTGGGTCTGTTCCCTGGGAAATTCCGCTCTCACGTCCCGGAGGCATTCAAATCTGTTCCATAGTGTTAGGGGCTGTGGGCTTCCCTTAGGACCACAAGCCCTGTAGTAGTTTGCTGATCTGTCTGTATTTCTGATACGAGGCCTGAAGTTAACATCTGAATTTACTGGTGTTGAGGTAATTACAGTTCTTGTATTACGTTTTTTGTTTTTTGGTCTGGCACCTTGCCTGTGCCAAGGCTCTGTACTCACATTTCCCTTTGTGAGGTCGATGCATTCATCTGCTCTATTAGCAGTGATATTAGACTGCTGGGTTACATTCTCTGCATTTCCAGTAGTTGCTGTACTCACTTCATGAGATGCCTCTCGTAGTTCATCTGTCGTTGATGGAAGGGCATGCATCTTTGATTCCAAAGTAGAAATCCTCTGTTCTAGCTCAGTACATTTTCGGCATGATCTCCTGGGTCTCTGGCCGGAGGAGCGCATTTTGTTTTAATCCAACTTCAAGGTGAATTGCCGTTCAGTTTTTGCTCGTTGACTTGGCTGGCTCATTTAAAGTAAAAAACTAACCACTAAAGTTTCAGATTTAAATGTACTGGTTTCACTGTCTTTGCTAAACTAGCTTGTAAATGAAATAAAAGAATGAAAAAGAGTGGAAATTGCTAAAAGGATAGGTGAAGCAGGAGCAGTGTGAAATGCGTCCTACTCGCTTGAGTAGGAGTTGAGGCCTTGATTTGCCTTCAGGGTTCATTTCTTTTAAAAATTGACCTAGACTACTCCACCTATGTGGCAAGTAGATGCTTCAACCAATGATATCTTTGAAAAGCAATTATGAGTTAAATATTGATGCTAGCCTTCTCGTGATAACCTTTTTTAAGCATTTTTAAATATATATATATATATTTAATTAATTTTAACTGACCCGCCCGCAAATGACCCGAATCATTACAATATTTTTTTTATGACTCCTAACCACGGGTGACCGCTTAATTTCGGGCGGACCGCGCAACACTGACACACACACACACAAGCAGACACACACACACATAATCACACTCATGCATAAACACACACACACATAGATAGACATGTAGGCATACATACACACGGCAGGCACATGCACATACACAGGAACGCATGCACAAACACACCCACAAACACATGCACACACACAAAAACACACCTACATACACGCAAACACACATAAAACACACGCATGCAGGCAAGCAGGGACACTCACATACACACACACACACCCTATTACCCCCACACACCCACTCACAAGTGAACACACACACACACACATGCAGGCAAGCAGACACACACACACGCACACACACACACACAAGCGAAACACACACACAAGCATGCATACACAAAAGCAAACGCACACATGCACACACTCATTTACATACACAAAAGTTGCAAGAGTAGGGGATGGAGACAAATTGACAAGCATGATTTATTTTTGCGGTGATAATGTGCAGGACTGAGCGGCGGTCATATTTTGACCTGCTTTTGTACCTCTAGTTCTACATTATTCTAGGACTGTGAGAAACGCTGAGGGTGATGAAGTGTAACCTGCGTTGTGTTGAACCTGCGCGATTCATGGGCTTCCGTCCATGTCTATGACTGATTCAGAAACAAACAGTGGCAATGGAGGCCAGAGGAGATGATCCAGAGTACTATAGGCCTACAACAGCAAGAGAGAAAAATACAAATTCTGACAAATACAGTGAACAGAAGAAAGGTGCCTACAAAGCACCAAGGAGGACACATAATAATTAAAAAAGGGGAAAAGTATATTGGCCTGAAAATGCCCAAGTTTCAATTAAAACAATAATTTAAAAGTTACAATCAAATGGAATTTTCCTGGAAAGGGATCCATATCTATTTTCCCCTATCAAAATGAGGAGATGGTATGGCTGGAGTTGTTATCTGCTACAGGGACTTTGCCTGGAATTGTGTTCTATGGTCAGATGAAAAGAGCTCTTTGCCAACAAACATGCACAGTTTTGGCGTACATAGGAATGACCATAGGCCTACTGGAAAGAGCCCCATGCCAAATTGTATGCAATGTTACGGCTGATGTGTGTTAGTAGCCTATGTTATACTTGTAATTTAACCATCTTGCGTTATGGACAAGGAAAAACTATGCTACAATGACAGAATTCTTCCAGGACGCGGATCCTCCAGTACGTTAGATGGCAGTGTATCGTCACGTGTGCCTGATATTGGACGTAGAAGTAATTCACGTGTGATTCCGAAACATGACTGTAGCTTGAAGTGAAATTGTAGAAGTGTTTCTCAGTCCCTAATTTAATTGAAAATGGTGCGTAAATTGAAATTTCACGAGCAAAAGCTCTTAAAAAAGGTCGATTTCTTAAACTGGGAAGTCGACAATAACTTGCACGAGGTTAAGATACTACGAAAATATCATATCGAGAAGAGAGAGGACTACACAAAGTAAGTAATGCTGCTAGCCATCTATCTCACTAGCATGTGAACCTCCGGGTCGTGTTTACATGTTTTGTAGACATATTGAAAATGGGTGTGTTGTGCTTTTGTTTCTTTTATTATTATAGGTACAACAAATTAAGTCGTAATATAAGAGAATTGTGTAGAAAAATCAGGGACCTTGACGAAAAGGACGGATTCAGGTCTCACAGTACTGCGCTTCTCCTGGAAAAGCTGTGAGTGTGACTTAAAATTGATGATGTTTTTGGAATGGACTGACCTGGGGCGTGTTTCCCAAAACCATAGTTGCTAACTATGTAAGCAACTTTGTTGGTTGCAATGCAATTTCCCATTGCCAACCAACTAAGTTGCTAACAGGTAAGCAACTATGGTTTTGGGAAACGCACCCGGGCACTAGAGCTCTGGGTCCAAATACGTTTAGTGACAAATCTAAGTTAAGTTAACTCCGAGTAAGTGGTAAACCTCTTAATAGAAGAGCTGTATGGCTTCATTCTCAAAAAAACAATGCCATAGGGCTCTTCTTGTAGGAGGTCTATCACTTACTTTGAGTTAACTCAGATTTGTCACCACGTATTTGGAATAGCCCCCTGGTTAAATCTATAACATTACTAAGTTGCCATTGACTTAATGCTTACAATAACTTCACAGGTACACTGTGGGATTGATCCCCACCAAACAGAACCTCTCTTTAGTTGAGAATGTCAGTGCCTCCTCCTTCTGCAGGTAAGATGGATTGCCACTTTGCCAAATGCTTTTGTGCCCCTTTGTCTGATGCTGGGAAACGTCACTTCAGTTGACGTTCAAACAAAACAGAAAGCTAGCTCGCTACTTCCTCCCGTGCACCATCTCGTCGGTGATTTGCTGGTACAGTTTATGTTTTTATGGGCAAGGTTTGCCCAAGTTGTTTTGTGGCTGTTTTTGGAGCCTGGGTTGTCCAGAGATCGCGTTTTTTTTTAGTGTATTCAAGACACAGGCAGCTAGCGGATGGTGAGGTGATGTTTGCTGTAAGTGACAAAAAATGTTTTAGCCTAAAAAACGTATGACATCGCTAAGAGCGCCTTTAACTAAATTAAGTGTTCTTTGTAAACCATATCTGACCTAATACAGCAGGTCTGCCGATTAGAAATGTTCAGTGTTTTTACAGATTTAGATATAAGCCTGCGTTAACAAACCGTTGTCCTTTCTTTATCAGTTGAAATTAATTAATTAATTGTTAAAGGTGTTGGTTCTTTAATATTCTTTTTGTGTGCCTTTAATTTTGTAGGAGACGCCTTCCAACAGTAATGGTGCGATTACGCATGGCACAGAATCTGAAGACAGCAATTACCTTTATCGAGCAAGGACGTATCCTTACTAAACCTGTTGAATAACAAGGCAGTAGGGCTGCAGAATTGGAAACTCTGTCCCCATGGTTCATCTTGTCACATCTTTTTACATTCATGTCATCTTCCTTGTGTGACAGACAGTGAAGTTCACCTACTAGTGTTGTGCTTCTCATGCACTAGGAATGCTTACCCATCAGAAGTGGCCCAACCTAGTGAAATGTGCTATACTGAACTGAAAGTTGACTTTTCCCAAAATAATTAGACATCAAATCACAATATCTGTTAGACAAATCTGACATTTCCCCCAAATCGTCCAGCCCTACAAGGCAGGCATGATTAGTCTTTTTGTTGAGTTTTATCCATCAAGCCTTTCCTGTTAAGATTCTGTTTTGTCACATTAACTCGTATCTTGAGTCATCCATGGAGGAACCAAACCGAACTTAGTGTGTTGTATGCATGATTTGGATTTCCCTTGACTCCTTTCTAAGACATCAGAGTTGGACCAGAAATTGTTACAGATCCTGCATTCCTCGTCACCAGGTCAGCTTGTGTAGAACTTTGCTATGAGTGATTTCCTGCTGTGTGATGTGGTGGAGTGTCATGTTATAAATGGAGTTATTTAATTTAGTTCTGTGTTTAATTCTATTATTATAGAAATATGGAGGACTTTGTAACGTGGGTTGATTCTTCCAAGATTAAACAGCATGTCATGAATTACAATGAAGAGGTATGGAATACACTGGATTTTGAATCCAATTCTGTTGAAAACCATACACTTATGGCACATTAGTCATATTCTGAATTTTACCCTGGCAAGATATTTTACCATTATGTATGACTTTGGTTGTTTTCAGAGGGATGACTTTGACCTTGTGGTGTAGACTTCTACAGAGAATGGAGCCATTCAAGCAGGCCTCTGTTTGGATGTCGTCTTCAAAACTGCATATGCCCCTTTTGTGATTGTTCCGTATCTTATACATAACTAAAACATCAGAAAACAACTTTTGTGGAAAATTTTCTTTTTTTTATATATAAAAATATTCCTGTGCAATAAAGAATGCTCATTATGTGTCCTGAATACCCTTTCTGAAACACATTAATTTTGCCATTTACTCATCTACAATAGTTAACCACATTTTGTCAAATATCTTTTAACATCACATTAAGTAACAGTCAATAATAAGCTTACTAACAATTGGAAGTGAAATTACAATTGCCTCGCACCTATTTGCGCATGTTCAGAGACAGGAAAAGTTGCTTTATATCCAAACACCGGTGTAACCACATTCTAGAAGACATCCCAGCCCAAAGCATTAGTAATGACAGCTTTTCTGGAGCTGCCAATGAACCAGCACCCTACTGTTCTTTCAGTACAAATAGGATTTCCTGAATTTGGTGGTGTCAGAGCCACCAGAAACGCACATACACAATAAGTGTGATCAAAAACACACCAACAGCTGCCACCTTGGCATATGTGGATCGAGTGTTCAAGTACTTGGCATCACTGCGGTACTTTTTGGAGAGGCTGGACAAATTACTGGCTTTGGAATCCAATGCTACAGGAGGAAAAGAAATATTGATCAACCAGTGCATACATATAGCATGGACTTAACTGCGGCAACAACATAACTGAAGAAATGCAATTTTGACAGAACCAGAGTTGAACAGCAGCCTAGTATAGGTTTCAAACATAGCTCAAACGCTGCTAACAGATCTTTGGCAATATGCAGAGAAGTGTGTTTTAACAAAAGGAGTCTACAATACATCTAGTCTCAGTCTTCATATGACAAACTTACCTGACAAAGTCTCTCCTCTCTGAAGTACTTCCTCAATATTTGCTACCATTATCCTTTGGACATCCTGCAGTTCCGTGTTGATGCTGCTCAAGTTCCTTCGTGCTCGGCTGTCAATGTATGATTTTTTTGCCTTCTGGATGTATGTGTCTGTACATAGAGATCATTTGTCATAAACAATTCAGTTGTAGGTTCAAATGATTTTTGAATAGAGTAAAGCCACTCACCAAACTCAATGAAGGAATAAGGCCGTGAAACTGTAGGTACCTTTCTCCCATACTGCTCACTGAACTCAGTTTGTAGGTCCTCCAAGAATGCGAACGCAAGTTTTCTGGGGAAACCAACCTCGCACAAGGCCAGGTAGCAAATACCTTTCTCTATGGCAAAGCTAGTAAAATGGATGACATTGTGAAGAACTTGCACAGCTACAAACACTGAATACTTAGCCTGGTTGACACCAGGCTTGAGCAAAATTCCAAAATTTAGAATTGGCCTCCATTCAATTCATGAATTGGAATTTGAATTGAATTGGCTCCTTTATGCAGAGCAGAAGCAGCGACTGTTCCATTATAGTCTATTGCCATAGCTCAGAATTTCACCACATATGCTAAGATCTTGGTTCTATAGAGTTAGGAATGTTAATTTTGGGCACGTTTTCATGATCCTCAAACCCGACCATTACAGGTAAATTTTTGAGCATTCCAGTCTTGAACATTTTCAATTATACTTTCTTTAATTCAAATTCTAATTCTATAATTCTAGATTCTGTTTTTGACCTCAATTCAAATTCAAGAATTGAATTGGAATTAAGGAGTCATTCTTGATTCAATTCTGAATTTTTGCACAACCCTAGTTGACACTAAACCGCATATCTCAATTGAGGTTCGTCTGTTTTCTCCCAGGCTACTGAATACTTGTCTAGAACTAGTACTTACTGAAAATTCATGGCCCCCGCCTCTAAAGTGCATCTGCTGGGACTTTCACCATTGAGTTTGCGGCATAGCTGCTTAGCTTGACTCTGATAATGTTGAAGGTCCCGACCCGACTGCAAAAAAGAAAATAGTTACAATTTATCTATGCGTGGAGGCTGGTAGAGATGGGAAGTAACTAAGTACAAATACTTAAAGGAATTAAGCTGATATTAGAAAACTTCTTAGTCGAATTCCGAGCTTTATCAGATTGTATACAGTCGACAAAATATCCTATTCTTTGTTTGTTTGCTTTTCTTCCTTAAAAATCTGTGGGAAAATATTCAGACATTTTCCTACTAGACCTATTCTGCCAGCCAGCTTACCTCAAACAGAATCAAGGCTGTAATCATAATGAGGGGGACATGCCCCGCCCCATATAAAGGCATCACTCACCCGTCCACCCACAATAACATTTAATACAACCTGAACCACTTCACTAAGTTCTTGAAGAACCATTACAACTGCTGCTAAGCTTGGTGTATTTGTCAGCTAGCTAGCTGATGAACGTAGAAAGAATGAGTCAGTCCACGTCATCAAGTAGTCTACTGTAAAATCCACAGTACAAACCTGCCAGAAAACATGGAATACTGAACCAGGCCACAATGAAACACAAATGTTAAGCTTCAAGTAAAATGCCACCTAATCCCCACTTGTTGTCTGACAAGTGCAGAACTACAATGCTTTCTCGTCCAAGCACTCTGGGATGCCTGGAGCACAATGTCGTAGTGCACAAGCAATGTCCCCAAATATGTTGCTGTATCACATTTTAAGCCATTTTACACCTCTGTGTTTGAAACCTCACGTAGCATGATTTTTGTCATTCAATTTGTTATGTATGGTATATCTTCACAACTGAACAAAATGCCCTGCACACAATATATTGTGACATTTATTGTGTTTTAATTTGTGGAATTTTTCACTGCAAAAAAGTGTTGTTGCATTTGTGTTACATGGAGTGTAGCATTCTTTTGTGCATGCAACCCCAAAAATATAGGTAAGATAGCTGCTAAAATGACCAGGTTGATCCATTTGATTTGTGAAAGGCCAAATAATAGGCATAAAACATTAAAATGACCTTTGATACTCAGACTGTTTTGAAAAATGTCACATTTCCTGAGCTTTGACCATATACTGTCAGGGTCATTCCACGTCAATTCAACCAGGGCCCACACACTTAGGTCTCAAAAAATTCTGAAAAAATTACCAGGTGTATCTATGTTACCCAAGAGACACACTGTAAAATTACTCTTATGTAAGATCAATACTTTCCAAGATACAGCCAGTTTTACAGGGGGACTTGCATAAGACAAGTCAAATTGGTGTTTTCAAAAAGAAGGGATCATGGAGAATAAAGAAAAACATATTTAAAAAATCTTTGTATATTCCCACAAGGTGTTTGGGTGCTCTGAAAATGATAACCAAAATGATTTTTCAGACTTGTGAGGTCTGCTGTTCAGACCCTGAAGGGATTTGTTTTCTGTTCATTGCTTTTTGTGAGAGTGTTTCTACTTATCTCAGTAAGGAAAATAAATCAAGAGCCTATGTTAAGTACAAATATGTCTTCTGAAGGCTTAAACAGAGCCCAGCCAAAAACTCCAATAAAATTTGTATCAACTTTGAGTGACAGCTATGACCATGCAGGATTATCCAGACCAAACGTGACGATTTTGCTACATACTATTCCTATTTATGTACCAGCATGCAAAATTTGAGCTGTGGGCTTGTGAACTTTGACAAAAAAAGAGGCCGAACAAAATCGACACCCCCCTCCCCATGTAAAACTGGCTGTATCTTGGAAAGTATTGATCTTACATAAGAGTCATTTTACAGTGTGTCTCCTGGGTAACATAGGTACACCTGGTAATTTTTTCAGAATTTTTTGAGACCTAAGTGCGTGGGCCCTGGTTGAACTGACGTGGAATGACCCGTCAGTATATGAGCTTTATTACTGAGGTTAGTGTTTGGTAGCCCATCAACTAAATAAGTATTTTGCGAGCGAAACTGATCTGTGATAGTAACCAGGGATGTAGTGGTAAAATAAGAGGTGGCTAAACTATGATTTCTGTGATCTCAGCGACGTGGACTGCGCCGTGCAGTAGGCTATCGATTTTTTAAAAAAGGCATTCAGAACATCAAAGTTCACAATCCCTGTGCACCCTTCTTTTTCCAGGTGCTGATGGTATGTAGTACAACTATTGAAAATTCAAAAACTAGTACATCGTACACCGGAGGGTATTTAGCTGTTTATTTTGGCATTCAGGACATGTTTGATGATGGTGGCAATACCAGTGGTATTAAATGGTTGATGAGTGTACATATTGCGAATGTAATAGCCTACAGTGTGAATTTAGAATGTTAAAAGTTGCAATTGGTGAATAAACTCTTCTGAGAGGCGGATAAACTCGAATAAGAGGTGAATAAACTCTATTTCTGAAATTTCAGAGGTGGATAATTAACTGCGTTTACTTGCGTTTAGCCTCCACTACATCCCTGATAGTAACACAAGTGAACGTAGCCTGCATATATTTGCATACAAGAACATAACGTGGTTTATCACATCAATTCAAAGTAAAATGGCTGAACTTGGTAAATAGTTGACATAGCTAACGTGTGCTATAAAAGTTTATTCAAACCTGTTCATCTTCTTGAATTGATGCTGCAAGGGGCAATCCGTCGGCCACTCGAACAATCATTGTAAGCAGAACCATCCTGCTACTGTATGTTCTTTAGATTCTGTAATTGCAATTTAAAGCTTTGACGGTACCGCCAGAGAATGTCTAATAAGACGGGCTCTGGTACCGCAAAGATTTACAAGTGGGTTACGGCTACGGGGAATGTGGGAATGTGCTGAGCTAGGGAGCCGCTGACCAGGGTGAGATGTGTCTGTGCAAATACAGTCCGACGAAATCTCCAATGTCTACAAAGAAAGGTTCCGCACCCATCGTTGTACAGGTGTTGGATTTATACAGTCTATGGATAAAATCATCAATGATGCATCAAGATTGTCCACAGTTCTGAGAAATGTAGGTTTTTTTTTATTTATGTGTACGTTAATTGTAAATCTTTCGTACAGTATGACATTTCATGAGTGGTTTCTCATGCCTAGAAAGCACAAAAATATAGCATAAACATGGGGATTAATTTGGTTTACACATTCATTTG
Organism: Alosa sapidissima; assembly: GCF_018492685.1. Classification (NCBI taxonomy): domain Eukaryota; kingdom Metazoa; phylum Chordata; class Actinopteri; order Clupeiformes; family Clupeidae; genus Alosa; species Alosa sapidissima. The sequence goes on along the minus strand of NC_055957.1, from coordinate 11,298,172 downwards.
AATTGCACCAAAAATAGTTGCATTGGGTAAATTCTTATTGCGTATAGCCGTTGAATGTTTCGGCAATCGTTTAACCTTTCATCATCATAGCAGAGACCGTGGCAGATGAATAGGTGGCCCATCGATTATTAATGTCTGTATGCTGGAATTCACATGCAAGACACGGGCGACAGTTTGAGCGAGTTGTAGATCCCGCATGTAAGAGCTGCTCTTTTACGGTTTTCTAATAAGAAAACTGCAACGTTGTTAATAAGACACTATAAAGTAAGTACGAATAATGCTGTTGTGAGCGTATGAATCGTGATTTTCTGGTTCAGCAACGTCAGTCTGTGCGGAGGCGCCCACAGTGTTCGAAATACCTCGGTTTCTGTTTCTTTGTTGTGCCCCCGTTGTTGTTGTCATCCTTTCGTTTCTTTTGGGCCTCTTGTTTAATTTCTACCTAGATTTCAGGTATTATGGTATTTGCTGTAACATTTGAGGCAGTAACACCTTGTGGATACATTTTAAGCATTACAGGTGTGGGTTAGCTAGCTAGCTGACGTTGGTTGTGTGGCAGCTTGCAGTAATAATGGGTTAACTTGAATGCGCCGATCTCTATCAAATTGCTGCTGTGCCATACTTTCTTTCTGGGTATTCTTGGCTTTGTTGATTGCTGCCATACAATGAAATATGCTACTGCGTATGTGTTTTTAATCGCTAGAGCATATTGCATAGGCCAAAGTTGTACGTTATTATGGGTGCACAGCTGCTCCCAGCTGTGCGGTTCATGTCACCTCGCTGCTGTGGTGAACAGACTGGCAGTAGCTTCTAGTCAATATTTTTTAATTAAGGCATTGCTGGTATATGAGTTATGAGAAAACAAAAAAGACTGTAATATGCAGCTCGTTTTAAACCAAAACTGTCCTGGCACATTTCCCTTTATTTACCAGCTATATTGTCTGTTCGTGCGGTTGGCTGGCAGCCTTCTAGCGATTCACACAAGGCCCATTGCACTTCAGCTTGACACGAAAGATGCTCAGAATAATTGTAAATAAGTCCCTGAAACGTTAGTGAGTAGTGAATTAGTGAATTGGCTAATTGGTTGTTTAGCCGTTATATTGTCCAAATTGTAAATAGTTTTTGGTTTTGAAAAGGAAGAGACTCACCGTGCTTTGGGGGCAAAGACATTTCTGGGTTGTCTGTGAAATACCCTCTGCCAGAGAGCAGTCTGCAATGCTTCATTGGAAAATGTTAATCACTTTTTCTGATTAGTACTTCCCCATGATGAAGCTAGGTGTCTGTGCCAGTCCCTGAGCCTGCACTGTATGACAGTCAGTGGTTACAAACACACATCCAAAGTTTAAATTTAAGGTGAAAAGCTTGAATGTGATGGGTGTGTGGATATTTGATTGGTTGTATGATTAGCCTCCAGGGCAGTTTGTTTTGCATTAGAATTATATGACAGCTAAAGTTCTATCTTAACAGCCTTGTTCAAGTGTTCTGCTCAAAGTTTAAGGCTAGGAGAGATTCAAGATGCACAGTCCATTTTTAAAAACCTGGTAATGCACACATGCGTTTACATGTTGAGTTATTCTTCCTTCACTTTGTTTTGCCTCTTATAGGTTTAACACTGCGATGTAGTGGGCTAACGGCAGGGAGTGAGGCGATGGGCTGCACCTCAGCCAAGCAGTTGTCAGCTGTACCCAATGAGGACGAGGGCCAGGGCAAGGCTTACAGCAATGGAGATGCCTTTTCAGGTCAGTTAAACAATTTCATCAATTGTTTGTTCACCATGGGCAGTTTTCTTTCAAACTAATACATGCCATTATACATGCCAGTGTTTTGCAGTGGGGCAGCCGTGGCCTACTGGTTAGCGCTTCGGACTTGTAACGGTTGACGGTTCGAACCCCGACCAGTTGGAACGGCTGAAGTGCCCTTGAGCAAGGCACCTAACCCCTCACTGTTCCCCTATGGCTATTTTAAAGTTATGCTGTTATTCATTCTATGACTTCTGTTCTTTGTTATGCATCTATCTTTTGCTTCATTTAGAAGAATACAGAGCAAAGGGAGTGGACAAAGTCAAGCATGCGCATGGTGAAGAGGACCAAGTGAACGCATGCAACCAGGAAAACCTGGTAAGATGACAAACAAGCACAGTTTTAGTCAAAGTCCTGCATCCTCAGCCCCTCTCCTCTAACTACATGTAGATATTGTGTTTTTTATTCCAACTGTTGTGTCCTACCAGACAGTTTGTGGATTGTATTGCAATTGTGTGTTTTGCATTTACTCATTTAGCTGATGCTTTTATCCAAAGCGACTTACAATGTTTTGTGGGTTTATTGTAGGAGAAAAGCACACTTTTGCAAAAGGGCAAACTGAAGGACAGCCAGGGTGTTAATGGCAACAAGATAAGGTAAATGGCGTACCTCATCTTCAACAGTGTTGATAGGGAAGTGGAGCATTTCTTTTTTTTTTTTAATCTTAAAAATCAAAACAATGCAATAAACATGACAGCAGAAGATGTGCCATGCAAACTGTTTGAACTGAGCTAAAGTAGCAGGTGGCTTGAGTGTTTGAGTAAAACTACATAGGTTGGGATGTTATGTTTTTTTGCTAATCAATGTGGATGAGGATGAGTGGTGTTGTAGTATGGATGTAAAACTTTGTGAAAACTCAAAGGGAAAATGTTGTTTACAAAACATTCCATAGTCCTGTGGACAGACCTCAAGTATTAAGTCACGTGTTGGAGTTGAATATAATTTATTTGGTTGTGTGGTCCGATCCACTGTAATGGCAGGGTGCCCGTTGTTGTGACTTGTGTATCATTTCTATGTTATTTTGTTCCCATTCCATGCAGTATCCACTCGTCTGAGAGCCAGCAGGAGTTTTTTAGGATGCTGGATGAGAAAATCGAGAGGGTAAGGAAAGACCTGATTTAACCCCATTGCAACAGTATGTAGACATGGAGAGATTTTGTCTCTAGGAACCAATGTATTAAAGCTTATAGACGCTGTCTAGCCATTTACCATTTCCAGAGCAGACCCACATGATTTATTTTCCATTTCCAGGGGCGGGACTACTGCTCAGAGGAAGAGGATGTCACATAGCACAGTTCTGAATTTTTATTCACTTCCTCTCAAGGCCAGATTCCCGGTCTCTCGTCATGGCCAACTTTCGTCTCCTCTCCTCTGCGAGCGCTCACAGGATGAGCAAAAGCAATATGGTGCAAACACAACACTAATCCACCAACGCATTGAGGCAAGGGCAATTCTAAACAATGTTTCTTCCTTCTTTACACCTGTGCTGATACATGTTTTATACGAAGCCCTTATAGGTTTTGTGTACCATCAACAACACTTTGACATACATTTCAATAGTTATATATGTTCCCCTATTATGTGGTAACACAAAACTATTGGGGGGAGGTGCAAAAGTGTTGGGATAGAACACAAAAGCAAAGAGAGCAACTGGTTCTCAGCAGTGTCCTCTCAGGGGCTTCGTCAGTCTGTCAGGAGAGGAGATGGGTCAAAGTTGGCTATGGAAGAGTAGAGGGATGGAGCTTTGGCAAAAGCCATGTTCAGACTGTCCAGCTATGCCCCTGCCTTATCCTGTTGCTGCCTATCTAGAAGATTTAAGAGGGAAAGAGGAGTTGTTGAACACTAAGGCAGTGCTGGACACCGTTCTTTTTGGCCATGTTTAATTTTGAACTTTTTGCAAGTGATCAGGATTTTTGTTTCTTAGTAGTTTTGAGATACTAAGTGATGCCTTTTTGGGGAAGGGAGTACACCCCAGATATTTGTTACTGTTCCCAAGCACTAGAGTTATTTTATTTCAGATAAATGCCATTCCATTTAGCACTGTTGCATTCTTACAAGATATTTATATTTAGTACAGCACCCTCAATGAAAATAATCATTCTCAAATCATTGGCTTGTATTTCTGTTTCACTCAAAGACAGCAAATTTACTGTCACTCCAAAGAAATTCCCATTCTGCACTCATTCATAGACAAATATTAGGTGATAGTTGGAATTTCTAACCGGATATTTTTCTTTCCTCTGGCCTTCCAAGGAAACTTGGTCATTATCTTGCAAGTTGTGTGGTCTTCATATGTACATTTTTTCTAGTCTTTTTTTGTAACTTATGCTCCACCTCTGGATCATGTGTGCAAATCTCAGGACACTTGTGCTGTTCAGTATTGACTGCGATTTACTGTAGAAATACACTTTACTATCGGGACATTTCAGTTCTAGAATCCATTCTTCAGTAGTATCTATATGTGTTGCCATGCAAAGAATGTAGGACCAAATAACTATTTAAAATGACTTTGTTGTATCTACAGAACCTCTGCTGTCTAACAATAAAGGTCAGATAACACAAGATTGAGTTTAGAAGTTGAAGGGTCATTTGAGTGGATGATGTAAATGGCAATGGTAAGTGTTGGATCATCTGAATGGCTCAATATATGTAGAATCAGCTGTGAGGGGTCTTTTGGTTTACTTGATGCAAGATACAAGCCAGTCCTGCATACAGTCCTGTGTATGTTTTATTCCTGTAAGTCACAGTAGTGTGTCCAAATGTACCTGAAATGTTTACTTCAAGTATTGAAATCACAAAGTACGGCATTAACATGTATAAGTATACATGGACAGTATTGTAATATGTCTTAGTATCCAGCCATGTGAAATCCTTAAACTGCTCTAGATATAATACTCTATCTAGGTTATACTTGCCAATCCTACAGATCTGTTAAAGAGACTTGCTTGACATCCAATTCATTTTGTTTTTCTACTAAAAATAATAATAAAAAACATGCATTAAATCTTTTCCGTCCTGTGTTTAATGGATATTATCTGTTCAATTGTACATGAAGAACACAAAAAAACAACTTATGCCTTTTCTTTTGTCATATGAATCACCTTTCTGGGAAACTAGCTCATGAGTTAGATAAGAGTATACATACCCTTCTCTTTCTGTGTGTGCAATAACCCGATAGGCTAGCTCAGCATAACTCACTGGAAGTGGGTTACACAAATTAGCCTTTAGCTTCCAAAAGTGACAAAATAGACTTCCTAACAACTGAAATGTAGAGGAAAAACAAAACTTTCCCAGGAGTTTAGGAAAGAATTGAATGGCAAATTTTAATTTTGAAATGTAGGAAGAGAACAATGACGCACCCGTGATACTCCTGCCACTGGTTAATATTCCAACTCACTGGATGCAGTTCTCCCAACCGCATTATGTTTATATGTCCATACCAGGCCCTCCGGGAAACAACCCTCTTTAATTCCAATGTCTCTGGAGCAACTGAAGAAAGCTCATATTAATTAGTTCATGACTTCTGTTGAGACTCAGGGAGGTATCCTACGCTTGCGGTGCTGTCGACGTCCCTGATCTTGGATGTCAACTGGGGGGTCAGGGGTCACGAGGCCATTGCTAAGCCTCTGGTACACTAGTGTGGAGTCTGATGCTACTGCACATAGCAGCATGGTAGCACCCCTGCTCAAAACCCACCGCACCCTGTGTGACAAAAGGAGACAGCAGCAAAACACAGTCCAATAATTACAATGTTCACAAAGCATCACGGAGGGACAATGAGAAGGTAATCAGTACACCAGGGAGTACCCTCACATTCTGTTTACCCCCACACACCAGAAGTAGCTAAAAGTAAAGGGAAGGGAATCATCTAATTGTTAGTAGTGGTACTCCACAGCTAAATACGGTCTTTGCGCACTGGCTGTTCTGTTTTAGCTGTTTACACATTGGCAAAGAGCTCTAGTCTTGTGTGTTGTCTCGCATTCATGGACAATGTGTCACGCTAGGCAAGACACATTCACTAAGGTTATTCTGACGCATTGGAAAAGGTGCTCCTTTAACTTGTATATATTTGACTTTGAGGAAAATGATCTGCTGGGGTATTCTGAGGAAAACAAAAATTGTGTTTTCTTACTCTCTGTGACTAAGTTTTCTGTGAGCAGGCAGCGGAAGCACAGCTTGTGCTACATCCCCTTCTTTCTCATAGCCTTGTAGAAGGACTGCTTCCAGTTTAGGACAGGTAAAGCTGGACACACACTTCCAGTGACGTACTGCAAGACAATAAGAGGTTGTTTCTGGAGCAGGTAGATATTTTAGTTTTAGTAGCATTTCAAAAAAACTCAGCCTCACCTTCTGTGAGATCCATGTAGACAAGGAATGCAGCGTGTACCTGAGCACTATCCCCCACGTCTAGTCGTATGAAGTCGAGATACTGCGAGATAAGAGAAAGTATTTTCTAAAGTTGTTTGTTTTTCAAAAAGAGGTGTACCAAAACCAACCTTGATTGAACTTAAGGTTACCTTAGGGTGCTGCAAAATCCAATTAGGAGGGTCTCGATAGACCGGTCTTTCATCCAACTCTTTAACTGTCTCATCAGCCATACTATTGTGTCCATGCTGCTGCTGAGAGTCTAGCCACATTTCAGCCGATCTCGCATGCAGCACTCTGCGCAGGCGCAGCATTTACCGTGTTTACGTCCGACTGTGAAATCGTTTCGGAGGAAACTTGGCCCGTCAATACATTGTGGCCTACCGCACGTAGGTATGGCCTAATGACAACTATTGAAATTTGACTGTTCAAAGTAGGTCTACAAAAGTAGACGTATGCTTTAGCGATAAACCCTGAATTCAGAGTAGGCTATGTGTCAAGCCTCATAAATTCTTAATTATCTTGGCAAAACAGTGGTAAAGGGCTATAATTCTTTCATGAAAAATGTACTACTTTGAGGCAATGTATCTGGGTTAGTCACTAAGACATGTAAACTACTTGGAATACGAAGTGCATCAACCTAGGAATTCCAAAGAATTCAACCAAGGGCTTTGATAACCTGGTAGAAAGAGAAATCCCATTGAACACACCCATTGAACCAACAAAATGCAAAAATAGAAAATGCAAGAAAATGCAAAAATAGACTTTTGTGTAATTATTCCATATTTTGTGTAGTCATTCTATATCAGAACATCTGACATACAATCCAAATAGTCTACAGGAAAAGTGTTACGTTTCATTTGAGACCAGGATTATGCTTCTACACCAAGAGGTTGCCACACAGTAAGGCTTTTATTGTCAGTATGCATTCTGGGTAAGTACTATATGGGGAGTTTCCATATAAGACATTTTACAAAACGCATGAGCATACTGTACCTTGGCAAATAATGGTCTAAAGTACTCATTTTTCAATCTATATTGATCTACTTTTGCACACAGTCAAAAAGTCATATCAAGTGACCTAGAGGGCTGAAATGTGGTCAGTTCAGAGATGCTTGTTATCTGGCAGAAAGAAAAAACGATATTATAGCTTATGCAACTCTCTGCCAGTACTTCACACAGCTATTCTGATTGTTTCCTAAAAAACTACAGGGTCTCAGCGTTATAAAGAGGTCAATCATTTGATGGTAAGCCAAAAGAGGTGGGAACAGTGCCCTGAAGCTGGCACAGTGAAAAAAGACACATTTTTTAAAGTGTTGAAGTACACTGACTTCGTGAATTTGTGTTGGATGACATATGTGTCATCTCCTAGTTTGTGAAACACACGCACACACGGGAAGTATGGCATACAACTGTTAAGCCAAAATTCACTTTATGTCAAAAAACTCTTAAAAGTAAGCGATCAGTAAGACAAAATCCATTTTACCAATAAAGCACATATTTTCTCTACCAGTTAAGTAACATTTTTGCACACACATATTAAAATATATATTTTAAATATTAAATATATTAAATATCAAAACCACTACTTCTTCAGACTTCTATGTGCTCAAGATAGGAGTGTCCAACAATGCCAAAATGAATTGTGCACATATTTAAAAAGTATTTCTCCATAGAGGAGAGTCCAGGTGCTAAAATGGCCTGTCTACAGTCCAGGCCTGTCACATTGGTTGCATCATGGAATGATAGATAGATAGATAGATATATAGATACTTTATTGATCCCCAGGGGAAATTCAAGGTCTCAGCAGCATACATACAACACAAACACATTCTTTAACACATTCTTGAAAAACATGATTAAGAATACCCTATACTGTTGAGCAACTGAAATCCTATATCGAGCAGAAATGGGACAACATTTCACTTTCAAAACTTTAGCAACTGGTCTCATCAGTTCCTAAACATTTACAGAATTTTGAAGAAGTGAAGCAGCACAGTGGTAAACATACCCCTGTCCCAACTTTTTTTGAGACATGTTGCTGGCATCAAATTCAAAATGAACATATATTTCCCATGAAATAGTCAAAATTGTAATTTTCAATTAGTCACATTAAAGAGAAACTATGCAGTTTTGTCAATTTCTTTGCTGTTTTCTCGCTTTTCGCTCGCAGGTTTCTCTGCAGAGCTCCCCCTACAGCTTCAGAGTATATGATTTATGACACTCCTCAATCGGTCAGTCTGCTGTTTTCCTCTTTCCCTGTTCCTCAGACAACGGTTTACTCGCTTTCTGCTTGTTTTTGCTGGTTCTGTCATGACTAATGTCAGAGAAACTCCATCCCTACCTTGTTCTAGCAGGTGCCTGGCGTGTATGTGTGTAGTGCAGTAAAGCAATTCATTACATCGCGAGGCTGCAAGCTATGGCTGCGAGACTTTCTGTCTTTCTGTCTTTGAGGCCGCCGGCCCACCGGCCCAACGTTGCAAGGGTGGTTTTTCCCCTCACAGTTGCTATGGGGAAACGAGACGGCCACCATTCAACTCGAAAAAAATCATATAACCATTCCAATGACTTTGAAGCTGTTCAGGTAAGGTAAATTAAGCTAAAAAATCTGCATAGTTCTCCTTTAACATATCTTCAAAACCAAGAAGATTCTTTTTATCTTGTGGCATGACTCCTTTAAACCCTTTTTGGCATTGTTGTACAACAATAAAGACCAGGCAGCAGTGGATGCAAGTTGTAACTACATCCTTTAAAATCACCTTGGATAAAACAAAAAAAAAAAACATTTATTGATAAACAAAGACACAAACAAATCCATTTTTAAACTGTGTATGTTTCTAAGTTAAGCATTACATTACCATTGACCCTAAATACACAATTAATTATAATGAACATATGGGATAAACAAATTTAAAAATCACATTACTGTCTATAAAGAAGTTATCATGCCCTGGGGCAGCCTTGGCCTACTGGTTAGCGCTTCGGACACTTTTGGGAATTCAACACACCTCTGCCATTAAGCTCAACACACCATACCATACTGACTTGCAATCGGACCCATGAACTTGCAGTGTCTCGGATTGGCAGGCAGGTATGTTAGCAAGAGGCTAAAAGTCATGGGTGCTAGCATCTGTTGTTAGCACATCTCTCAAGGTATCAGGAGGGAGGTTTACTGGCTGGCTACCGTTACACTACCATAGAGTGCGATGTCACCTATATGACCTGTTTTATTCTCACACACAGTACTGATGACCGTCCGTCCACCATCTTTTGCTGGCTTGCAACAACCAAAGATGACTTCTTTTAGTAGTCAGGAATGGACAGGATTATCATCTGATGATATGACATGTAATCATCAGTGCAGCTGCCTATTGAAAAAAAAGACAGGGTTGTTATTTGCATACATGGACACACAAACACACACTCACGCATGCACACACACACACACGGTAAGGAAAGACACTTACTTTCTCCTCCGCTGGTAGTAAAAGTCAACAATCCAATGCACCAAGAGGGGCCAAGCTATAGCAAGAGACATAGTGGCTGGAGACAAGCTGAAGGGCCACCATGACGTCCTCTAAAACAGACATAAATCTCCCGCTTTAGTTCTGTCTGACATGCTCATTTACAAGATTTACAGTAAAAGAACAAAACTGTAAAATTGTAAAGTTGCAAGCCTAACAGTTACTTATTCTGGTAGGCCTAGATGTTTACAATGGTCAAACAATGTAATCTTTAAAAAACAAATGAGGGTTCACCCCTAATCAGTTCATTAAACACTCACAACACATACTGTAGTATTACTCTTATATTGGGCAGCCATGGGCAGCCGTGGCCCACTGGTTAGCACTCTGGACTTGGAGGGTTGCCGGTTCGAGCCCCGACCAGTGGGCCGCGGCTGAAGTGCCCTTGAGCAAGGCAACTAACCCCTCACTGCTCCCCGAGCGCCGCCGTTGAAGCAGGCAGCTCACTGCGCTGGGATTAGTGTGTGCTTCACCTCACTGTGTGTTCACTGTGTGCTGTTTGTGTTTCACTAATTCACCGATTGGGTTAAAATGCAGAGACCAAATTTCCCTCACGGGATCAAAAAAGTATATATACTTACTATATATAATATACTATATAATGTTACCTTTTTTGTTTCATTCATAAGCTGCTCCTCTCTGAGTACTAAGGACTTTGTCTGAAAAATAATAAAACAATCCAAATGTGTAATAGGCATCTGATGTTGGTTAGGATAGGAAAAACTAGGGCTGTCAATCGATTAAAAAAAATCTAATTAATTACATACTCTGTGATTAATTAATCTAAATTAATCACATATGTAATTTTTGCTGAGAAAGTATTTTAAATATTTAAATTCAAATGAATCATTGAACAATCAGCATTAGTGACATTAAAGTTCAAAAACTCTTTTATTATTATTTTCACTGTTCAAATAATGGCCATAATAATCTATGATATAAGCTAATATGCTGAGGAAATAAATTCAAAAGTGCTTCGGGAAGAAGTTTTTTTTCCACATACAAGGCATTTCAGGCCACAGATATAACCTAGGCTAGGGGACACAATGAAAATAAATGAACACTCCCCTCAATGTCTACTAAGGAACAGCAACTAAGGAACAACTAAGGAACGTCTTTTCAAGCACAGAAAAAGTGTTGTACACTGTTGATGATCATACATCATCATGACACTTTTCTCCTGTAAGATTGTGAGTATTTCTTATGGTTTCCTTTGTGACCATGGATGGCTATTTAAAATTGACTTAAATATTTAAACATGACTTAAACTTGACTCACACTTGTGGACAGTCATTTTAGACCATGATGGATGTTTAAAACAAGTTATTATTTTAAGACTATGATGTGTGCTATGATGTGTTGCAAGTTTAGACAATTACCCAGCGCCAGAAACCAGACAGAACTATAGTCATGAAGTGCTTACTGTTTTATTGTCATGAAGATTTACTGCTGAAATGGATCCTTAAAAATGTTCGTACCTGTGTGTCCCTCAGGGCCTCTAGTGTGTTCAGCCTCTGCAGCACATCCTGCATGTCTGCCTGCAGACGTGTGAGCGCTATGACAACATCCTTGTTTATATCTCCCACGGCAATGTGCTTGCTCCTCTGAGCATCCTGGCAATCTGTCTCGCTGTGAGAACATGGTTCTAATCCAAGTGAGCTACCGCCTACAGGACCAGGTTTTAAAATGGACAAAAATACAATATTAGGTATCAAAGATGACATGTTTTCCATAGCACGCTATGTTCACCATGGGGAATTAAGTAATTCTGACTTAAAGTAATGATGCATCATTAAATAAATAATCTCCAACACATGGCTAAAGAGTCTCACCTAATTATCACTAATAATCAGTAGAGTAACTGAGACCCACCTTCCATCTGGACCGAGCCCTGGTCTGGCTGGACTGTTCCATGAGCCTGAAAGTAGGGGGGACTGTGTTGTGGGGTTGGTTCCTGATTCCCACACTGACCGGCCTTGTTCCCTCCCTGTGGATTCTGCCTTCTGGCCCGACCTCCTTCAGGCGTTGCCAGCGAGATCCTGGGAACTGTAGCACCCTTGAGCAGGAAATGGGGAGCATTTGCCAGAGTATGACAACCATGATAAATGAAGTCAGATCATACAGTCACTGCAACACAGTTGAGAGGATGATGCAGCCAAAAGCCATTTATTGAACAGCAAAGAAAAGGCCAGAAGTTCGATTTACAGCTGCACCAAAAATACAGCCCGTTTTCTTCTGTTCTGTTTGTTTGGTTCAGTTAATATGTAAGCGTTTTCCCTTGTAGCCTACATGCCATTCTAGTACATTTATCTCTGGGGAGATTTTCCACAGCAGATGCTGATGCCAGGAACGATTAAACATGTGATTAAAATAGAACTCACAAACAAAGTGTTTCATGAACTAGAATTTTTGGTTGAACAAGAGTAAACCCAACATATAATTATGTAATTCATGTGCAGTCCCTCCTGTAATCATTCTGAGCAAAGCACAGGAAAGGCTTACTTCCTCTGGAGCGGGATGTTCTGAGGAGTCACAGTTCACCTCATTATCTGCAGCCTGAGTGTGGTGACTTTGTCCAGAGGCCACCCCATTGTCATCTGTTAGGGGAATATCAGATCACAAACGGACACATCACTATGGACACTATGAGCACAACAGTGACTAACATAAGCATCATGGTAAATGATGAACTACCATTAAGTTCTTGGAATGCAATATTACTGGAGTGAATCCATCAGGAAGAAGACTAGCAAATCTACAGTACTTAATAGAATCAGCGTATTTTAATTGACCACTACTGCTACAACCACCATTTGCCACTAGCAACATCCGCATGCCAAAAGACAAACACACTAGAGTCCAGAGAGGAAACTAGCACATCCCCAATGAGAAGGATCAGGTGCACTTCAATTTAACCACCACCACTTATAAAAACCTTATAATCCATTACTGGCTTCAGCCAAAGGGCAATGCAAACACAAACAGAGACCAAAGAAACACACACACAAATATATTAAAGACTCTCTTTCACTTAATTATTCCTACAACCCAGGCATGGTGGTTGTCCTTACTGGATATGTGTGCATCAATGCAGCAGACGAGTTTCTCAGCTGGGGACTCCTGGGAACAGGCCAGCTCTTCATCCTCCTGGGTGTTGAGGGAGCTGGTAGTGCCATCGCTCAGTGAGGAGCTGCTTTTCTCCACACTGGCATTATCAACGGGAGACCCACCTCTCCACCAAGTAACATCCACCACTGGTCCAGTAAGGTCCACACACTGGTAGTCTGAAAGCAAGACTTGAGAATGTAACATCAGGGAACAGAGCTAGACAGAGTGCAATCAATCAATCATGGCATAAGAGGAACTAATGTGGTGTCAGACAGTCAATACTGAAAGCTAGGCACAAACAACCACAGACCTGAAATAACTTTCAAAGAAATTACATTTACAATTCATGGATACCTTCTTTCTCCAACAGCACCACTTCTATCTCATTCTCAGAGTCATGTCCATCTCCACTGTGTTCCTCCTCTTCCTCTTCCTCTTCATCATCACCTTCATCACCTGCTTTCACTCCACATTCAGTGTCGTTGAACTCAATATGTCCACTGACCAAATTCTTATCAGTTTCTGAAGGAGGTTCAGATACCCAAAATGAGATGATGAAATTACACTCCACTAAACAAACACATACACAAATCCTTATTCTGCATCATCCCACACTCCTAACAGCACGGACTTTGTTTTTAAGCATTTGTACCCTTTTGTCATAAACTTTTTTGCTAAATAACACAGTGCCTATCAAACTACGTTTACAACGATACAAATTGAAATCCCTGTTGCCATGGAAAGAATCAGCACTCTGTATGTCATTGGTCATTCCACGTCAATTCAACCAGGGCCCACGCACTTAGGTCTCAAAAAATTATTTTATGTTAGATCAATACTTTCCAAGATACAGCCAGTTTTACAGAGGGAGGGGGGTGTCGATTTTGTTCAGCCTCTTTTTTTTGTCAAAGTTCACAAGCCCATAGCACAAGAACTAAACCATGTAGGAGGCTCACATTTGGCTTGCTGGTACATAAATAGGAATAGTAGGTAGCAAAATCATCACATTTGGTCTGGATGATCCTGCATGGTCATAGCTGTCCCTCAAAGTTGATAAAAATGTTATTGGAGTTTTTGGCTGGGCTCTGTTTAGGACTTCAGAAGACATATTTGTCAACATAGACTCTTAATTTATTTAGACAAAAATCGACACCCCCCTCCCCCGTAAAACTGGCTGTATCTTGGAAAGTATTGATCTTACATAAAAGTAATTTTACAGTGTGTCTCCTGGGTAGAATAGGTACACCCGGTAATTTCAGAATTTTTTGAGACCTAAGTGCGTGGGCCCTGGTTGAACTGACGTGGAATTACTCTCATGCCTTCTGTTTCAAATGAGAGGATTAGAAGGTAATTAAATTAAGAACACCACTGCTGATGCCAGTGGCGTGGTTGGTACATGGTGATGCAGTTTCAGATAACTGGCTGCATTTTGTCATTTCTTCTTTCTCTCTTATTTCTTATTTTGACCACTGAAACAATTCAACATCAAAACCCTAAATTTAGAGTTGTTCGACATATGAGCAAATATCACACATTGTGGTTTTGAATACAGAATATAAATAGCATTAGTTTGATATGGAAAACACTATATCACACTATTGTATTTAACATACCTCTGATAAACTCCACTGATCCCACTAATACACCATCGTTGTCAACAAACTCATAGAAGTTGTCAAGAACATCAAGTAGTTCTGACACCTCTTCAGTAACGGGAAATATCTCCAAAATCTGTCATGGATGACACATTATATTTAGAATAGAAAACTGAACATGCTCATGTTTCTGAGAAAACTAAAGAGGGGCTTACCAGTTTAATTTCTTGAACATACTCCATCATGGCTTCCTCTTTTGTCATGCTACCTAAAGCTTTCCATGCTTCCCTGTAGATAGGTGAGTATAAACTGGTTATTTTATAGTGAGGGATTTAGGCATTTATACTCATTATATTCATATTTATCTCACTATATATATTTGACAAATTATGAAAAAATATATGTTGGAATATATGATAAAATATGTTGGAAAGCCCTCTTCTTTCTCTACACATTCAGTCAAAAATCAATCATTTTTTTCATTAAATATAATAGCACATAATTGGGAACCCTGTAAAACACCTCTTTAAATGCCTTAACATGCTATCTTGGTTTACAGGACATCTCTGTTTCACTCCTTCTCTTACAACAAATTGATGAAGTGGTAACATGTCTTTCACGCTATTTTGACAGCTTATTTGTTTACAGAGAAAAACATAAGGAAGTCTATTTGAACTATGGTTTAGCCTACATTAAATTTTGTACTAAGGATCAAGTGGCTAAATGTAAATATGCTATTAAGAAATAATTATCAATGTAATACAGCCTACCATTTGGCTTTCTCCTCTGAATCCCAGGAAGTAGGTTTTGAGACATCACAAGGACCATGTGTAGCCTGCTTATAGTAACTATAAAACACTCGCATCATATCTTGTGAGGGTTGATATGAGCCTGTTGAGAGGAACGAGTAGGAGATGGTCTAATGTGTGGGTTGTGTATATTAACAGATTGATGTGAGACTGATGTGCTGCACAATTTGAGAATCGTAGTGTAAGTAAAATGTATAGAACTTCACTATAGGCTATGACAATTCAATTATAAAACGCATTAGCCTATAAATACAATAAAATACAGGTCTAGTGCAATAAACATACAGCATATAGGCCTACGTGTGTAATGAAGTTCACTACAATTCCTCAAAGTTCATATTGGCAATAGCGCTATAAGGATTTATTTTTTTACTGGACTAATTACAACATTTAAATTGGTGTTTCTCTTCAAGTGGCAGGCTTAAGTGACACCCATGACTCATAAAAACAACGGGTCTGTCAAAATGTGGACCATGGTGCACTCACCGTCAGGCGGTAGATTTTCTATCACTTTTACAGCAGCATCAAACCGGAGATGGTGGATAGATTTGTCAGTCGCCATGTCACTACCTTGGACAGTTTACAAATCACTCTACAGAGGCGACAGTAAGTTCAGAGTAAACAGAGAGTAGGCTTGACTACATGTGGAAGCTTGTTACATGAATATGATTTGTGGAACTGCAGAAAAAAAATAATGTAGCCTATTGCAAGAAGTTAAAAGACGGTGGTTGTTGCCCAAGTCTAAATTACCTGTTGATTAGGCTACCTGTATTGCAATTTAATTGATCGGATAGGCTACTGGTGAAACGCAACATGACTGCATCGTTATTTCAATTTAACACCAAGTGCAATAACTGCAAAATAGGCCAACTCGAATCAAGCGTAGGCTACTTACCATCGACTGAGGCATATTATGTGGATAAACTACTGCCACTACTTCTGTCAAGAACATATGTTGCAAAGGACACTCTGGGAAATGTAGTAAAAAAAATGGACGTTTTGCCATATCTCTTTGCTGACCTTTTCCTACGATATCCACAATGCTTTGCGAGGGGTATTTAAAATGGATGCATACATCCCAAAGGGGGGGCTCTCGTGCGGCTAAAAGCGCATAGTTGATCGCCAACGTAATCTGGCTGGAGTATGAGGTTGTAGGCGTAGACTACTACAATATGTAAAAACATTCCAAAATAACCTGTCCTTGTCGATAGGGTATATAGGCTACCTTATGCCTATTTCATATTTTTGCGCGTTTACTTGCCATTCTTGGCATTCTTCTAAAGTGAAGCACTGTCCAGCTCATTAACAATAGCTTTAAGATATAATATTAGGCAATAGGCTATAATATATCACACGTTTGACCACTAATTCAAATATGTATTATAGCCTAGCAGGTTGGACACATAATTGTTTTTTACCGCGCGTAAAATCCGCTCTCATCTTCAATAGGCTACAGATTAATCATTATCCCTTACAAACGAATTACATTTCACCGCGCTGATCTCACCGCGCTGAATAGTGTGGTGACTGTCAGAGCGAGGCTAGGAATCCCACAATACCAGGCGGGGGAGCTCCCTCTTCGACTGGAGCTGAACGGGGTTCAATGAAAGCAGAGAGAACAAGTAGAATAGTAATGCGGAGGGATGTAAGATGGCAGAGCTACAAATGCTGCTAGAGGAAGAAATTCCGGCTGGTAAAAGTGCTCTTGTTGAGAGCTATCAGAATCTATCAAGGGTCGCAGAATATTGTGAGAACAACTATGTACAGGTAGGTAGAGGAACGCTTTGAAATATCATATATTGTAGCGAGCTGCCTTGTCGAGATAGTGGAAATTACTGAATTGTGGGAAAGCCGGAGACAGGAAATGTATCCCACCGATCAGGGGGAATATTTAGAGGATTAAAAGATTTTTCACGGAGACAGAGAACCTATTATGGTGTATTTTTCTTATTGTGGTAGGGATTTTGTCCATATTTCTGTTCTCGTTCGTTATTCTCGCTTATTCTTGCCGAGCTACATCACTGATGCACACGGGTTTGAGTCCTCATACAGTCAGCCACAAAGCTGCGCGGAGGGTGTGTCTATGATCACTCCGGGATCGGATACGTTCTCTTCCTTGCATGTTACAATGTAGTGGATTTAGCCCACCAATTTGACAGTCTGAACTGATAGTTCAGGCTGCTTAAAAAATGTAGGCTACATTTACATTATATGTCTATGTCGGTGTAGGCGTGCCTTCCAAAGTAGTCTGCTTCACCGCCTGATTGAACGCATGCAGCACATGCTATATTGTTCTTCACACATTGCAGAATGTGCTGGTGATGTTTTACAGCATCCACACACAAAGGCAGTTATCAACACGCTTGTCATTTGTGTCGATTGAATAACATCGAGGAAAATTACAAAGCAGACTGATTCCGTTTCAACATCAGACCGGTTTCTGAGCTTGCTTGTGAGCTTGCTGCCACAGCGTAGGCTATGCGATCGATGCGACAGCCTTAGACTATAGCCTATTTTCTATTGACCTTAACGTTATTCCTCCGTGTGTGTTAAAATAAACGGATATATGGCTCTGTGCCGTTGTACCTAATTTATTCTAGGGGATAGCCTAATTTCAAAAATTTGCCTTGGAGCCTACATTCAGATGTCTTACTGTACAGATATTGAGAACAATAAAAGTCCCACATATTAAGGCCTGACCTGAATATATTTGATGGGCCTAGTCCCACATCAGTTGCATGCTTCAGAAGTGTGAGGTATAATGGTTAGGCTGTATTTCTCTGTGACCTATGACAGAAATATTCAATTGAGATATTTTTGAGACATGTTGTGTAACAGCTTGTAACTGTAAGACACATAGGCCCAACTCTTACCGGCATATGAATTCCTGAATTTCCCCTAGGGATCAATAAAGTATATCTATCTATCTATCTATCTATCTATCTATCTGACCAGCTTGATCGTATATTATCTTGCATGAGACATTGAATGTGCATGTTTGTGTTACTGGCTTCAGTCATTCATTGTTCTGTAGTTATTATTCCTATGATCCCGAAAAGTAAGAGACATATGACAGACATGTTACTGGTCTCAAGAAAGACAAATGTACTGTGATGTGTTGTCAGAAAACACAGAGTAAGCTTACATGTTGCAGGACAGACACTATGAGACTAAGACTGGATTGCATTTGAAAGAGGAAATGTATGTCCCAGTTTAGTCGCTCGAAAACAAATTGAACTAAAAGAATGATGAAAGACTGGCCCTAAGTGAGCATGAAGAAATTATGTAGCAGAGTAACTCCAAGTGAAAATGCCAGATCAAGTCATCAGGAGTGCAGGTCATCACTAGTAGTGACCGAATGTAGACAGAACTACATGTAGTTACTGCTATGAATAAACATGCTTCAAAACCAATTTTGCATCATTAAGTAATATTAAAATGAGTTTTGTGAAACTTGCCATTCTGGTTTTCTGTTTAGCTCAGTTAAGTGCACTCTCCTTAATGAAACCTCCCTACAATTAAAACCTGAGAATATTCTCTGCCACATTTAATGTTTTTTTTGTAGTAGGACAAACTTAGTATCTGTGATCATCTATTGACCGTCTATAACATGACCATTACTATTACCATTGACTAACCTCCTCCCATTTACATACTGATCAATGATGTATAGATACTTTCATGTATAAGATATCCAGAGGGTGTCTCTTGTGCAAATATGTCAAAATATTCTGAAGTGATGCTAATAACATTGCCAGTAAGAAGAGAAAGACAACGGCGTTGAATGGCTATAACACAATTAGAGTCTCTATTATAAAAATGGAATATTTTGGTTAATGGTTGGGCTCATTTATACTCAGTGCAAAAATGTTGCAGTTTTATTTTGAGTTATATAAAAGTAGTTAATTGTGTAAGAGATTGTAAATCCATGGCATTGTTTATAAGTATATGGCAGAGCAGAATGCACCGATTTGAGGGTAATTCAATCTATAACTCAGAAGGGTTGACTTATGTCTGGGAAAATAAAGCAAAATATGACCAATTGAAGTATACTGACTTTGTGCTGGATGACATATGTGTCATCTCCTAGTTTGTGAATTGTGATACACACACACACACACACACACACACACACATACACACACACACACACACACATGAACTCAGTCACTGGATATCAGTCTCAGATTGTCTCATAGATATTTCAATCATGACTTAAGAGGGTGTGCTCCTCGAGTTCTCAACTGAATTCAGATCACCCCGTTCCCAAGCAGGCTTGTTTTCTCTTCATTTTTGATTTGCTCATTCTTGGTATGAAGTCATCGATGGATCCATGATGTTCTGTCATGGATGGAAATTGTTAACCCAATTGTTCTGGACTATTGTGTTTTAAATGTCGGGAGAATTTCCATAACTCATTTTATTGTAGAGCACATCTACAGGCAAAAATTATGTTGTGCTTTTTATTTACAGTACGTTGGTGATGTTTGGAGTAATGGAACTGAGTTTTGTGCCATAGCACTGTAAACAGTTCCAAGAGCTTGGCCTCTGTGCCTTGCAGGCCCCTGGCCTCAGAGACAAGTGAGCTGGGCAGAAGGGAGGGACTCGTAAAGTCACAGGCAGGTCAGGGCACAGGCCAGCAGCCAGTGCTGCAGTCCAAAGCCTCAGGCCATCAGCATCCACCCAGTTGGGTCATGCTAGGTGGTGTGTGTGTTTTCAATTATACGCTTACATTTAATGGAATGCTATGATCCGTCATGGCATCCTATGTAAAAATGTGATTTGAAGTGAGCATTTGTCATACATGTATTTTGGTTTTGACTTGGATGGTTCTACAGAGACCATATGTAGCTTGGTTGGCAAACCAACTTTTCTAGATTCAACATCATCCTTTTTTTTTTCAATGAAAGTGTTTCCTTTGCTAAGCTTGCTCAGAGGGCTATTGGCATAGTCTGCTGCCTATAGCTGTTAGCTAATTACACTGCTATTCAGGCCATATTTTTCCTTAGCTCTGATTAGTGTGTCGTGAAAGGGTTTAATTAGA
Organism: Alosa sapidissima; assembly: GCF_018492685.1. Classification (NCBI taxonomy): domain Eukaryota; kingdom Metazoa; phylum Chordata; class Actinopteri; order Clupeiformes; family Clupeidae; genus Alosa; species Alosa sapidissima. Next base: position 11,277,931 of record NC_055957.1, on the reverse strand, counting down.
ATCAGTGCAGGCAGTCTGTAAATGGAGTAAAACAGTGTCTGTATACGACAGCATTAGATCAAAGTGTTGTATGTAGTGCAACCTACTTCCCTGTATGTCCATTTGTGTCCAATCCAATTATGTTTACATGGTCACAACAATATATTTCAGCCATAGGATATGCTTGTAGAAACAGACTTGATGCTGTAGGCCAGTCCCCACACAGTGCTGCAAACCATGCATAACTGTGGAGAATATATAAGGATGGTGTCTGTCAACTCTCATGCTGGTATATTTTTATGGCCATGGTGGCTTGTAACAAAGTTGTTATAACAGTTTTACATTGGTGTGGCCAAGCTATTAGTGGCATGTGTATGGTCAATATACGTATGATATGCGTGCATACCCAGCCCTTTCTGCATATTATTTAAATGCCGTGCAAATGAGAGATGATATGTCTGGTGTCCTCATTATCCATTATAGACCAGATGAGAAGGCCTAACTGGTCCCAAGTTTGTTCTGTTGGTAAGTATCTGTTCATCTTCCTCTCTACTTCCTTGATGATGATCTCTCGTCCTCTTGACCCTCTGTTCTTCAAGGCACAGGACAAGAGGAAAGCCCTGGAGGAGACCAAAGCCTACACCACCCAGTCTTTGGCCAGTGTAGCCTACCAGATCAATGCCTTAGCCAACAATGTACTGCAGCTGCTGGACATCCAGGCGTCCCAGCTGCGCCGCATGGAGTCCTCCATCAACCACATCTCCCAGGTTAGTCGCACGCACGCACGCACACACACACGCACGCACGCACGCACGCACGCACGCACGCACGCACGCACGCACGCACACACACACACACACACAGTCTGGAGCAGCTCAGGGTTAGATAGATACCATCTCAGGGGTAATGCCTCCTGGGATTGAACTCACAACCTTCTGGCGTTCCCCTTGGATGGCCAGATACACTAGATTAGACCACCACCACATCACATAGTGCAATAGAACACCCTGGAGAAATCCGTGCCCCATTCATTCACAATCGGGACTAAGCAATGATCTTAATTTAAAGGTTTAAATTATGTTGACTTGAGTCATGAAATGAAATATTTCCATTTGCATCTCTTCCTGAGAGCCTTTCCCTATTGGGGCTCATTGGGTACATGTTTTGCCAGTCTTTGCCACAGAGAACAAATCTTGCTGATTTCTGCTGTGAGTCAGAGTGTCCCAGTGGTTGGTTTGGCAGGGCACATCCATTCATGTTAACCTGACTCACTTCTGCCCTAAACCATGCAATCTGCCCATTGCCTTTTGAATGGCTTTGGTTATTAGAGAGTGTGTTGTGCTATGTCATCTTCCTGGAAGCTCCATATTACTGAAAATGCTTTCTTAGTCACGTGGCTGCGAAATGTTGCCTCATTGCCTTATTGTGAGACATTTTACTCGATAGTCTTTTGCTTTTTAGCATTACATAGATGTAAGTGCATTCCAAGCCCATTTTTTGTTAACTTTTTGATTGCAATGATGCTTTTTTGCATTGTGTAATATTGAAATTTCCTTGGTTACATCCTCAGAGATAAGAGTTATATTGATGTCGAAAGACTTTGCCTCTAAACATTCTCCTCACAGCTCCAGCATATCGTCAGTACTCAGAGGGAATGATTGAACTGCCAGCTGCATACTAATAATGTTAGTGTTTGTGACCGATGATAGCTTGCTGCTTGTGTCACGTCACTAAAGGGCACTGGTGGACAGTAAAGCTGTTTTATGCATATGCACAAAGTGTTTTATTTGTGCTTTTGGTCTTGGATGGTGATGGTTAGTCAATATCCTTATAAATATCATTGAAGCTGCATCTCAAAACTGCTAATAGGGCATCACACTAATTGTGCTGGTAAAATAGTGTTCATCCTTTGTCAGAGAGGCCATTTTGGACAAGTATGTTATAGCACCTATGTGGTTGTCTTTGTCTTATGAACTTGTTTTCTGTGTTGTTTTCAGCACTCAGTCAAGTGTCCCTGAACTCAGTCTTTCTCTACATGCAGGAAATGGTTTGTGATTTGTCAGACTTAGGTACTGAATTTGGGTGTGACCACCATGTTTCCTCTCTTTAAATATAGTGCTGCTGAGTGTCACCATTTTAACTCTGAGAACACTTGTGTACAGCTTACTTTACTTGTCACTAGATGCTGTTGAGATGTAACAACTGTGACAGCAACCTCTGGGGTTTACCCTAACCCAGCCTTAATCTTTACCACTGCAACTCTGAGAAATGTAAAACTCCTATTTTAGATAGCCAAAATCTACCCCAACAGCTTTATAATTCTACATTTGTGTTGTAGGAGTGTGTGCATCTGTTAGACAGGGCTGACCATCTGACCATCTGTTAGACAGGGCTGAGGCAGTAGGAGAAGCTACTTCTATTTATGAGTTTCTCAATAAAGCTGGCAGATGGAGCAGATATAGGATGTTGGTGGTTATCAGCGGAGACGGTTAATCAGCCCCTTTATCTGCGTCCTCTGTCTCTGGCTTTTCCTCTCATCTTATTCTTTCTCGTCGGGGAGTATTTCATTCTGATGGTTTGGCTCCACCCACTAACCTTAAGATGCTAAAAGGGTTTGCGGCCGTCTGAAAAGAGACTCTGCTGTTTTCTGCCCCGATGCTCTGTTTCTGGTGACAAACCCGGTCACTCAGAGAATAGAACAGCCAAGCCAAGCCAAGGCTATATTTCATTTCTTGACGTCCGCAGCTGCACTTGCTCAACCGTAGACCACCCCTAAGCACTGATATGGATTCATAATGAAAGTTAGCCGTATTACAGATATCATCTCTGGTGCTTTCATGTGGCTCAGCCCCCTTCTTTTCAGTTGCCACTGTTGTTAAAAGCCCTCTGTTAGCGTTTGCGCCAGTTGTGCAGTCAGCTGCATGATAGCTGGGTTTAAGTTGGCATCAGGGGTAAAGGGGTCAGTTGCATGATAGCTGGGTTTAAGTTGGCATCAGGGGTAAAGGGGTCAGTTGCATGATAGCTGGGTTTAAGCTGGCATCAGGGGTGCCGAAAGGGTTCAGCTACCTTATGGATTGCCGGTCAGAAAAATAACCCTGTCACTCTGAGGATATAATTAAGGCTATTGCCTGATCAAACTTACATGATTGGTCTAGTTTAATCAGCTTGAGCTGTTATGAGGGTGTGCCAAGTCTCTATTACAGAATAATTGGATGATAACACCTTCCGATCCCTTGATTCGATTGATCTCTTGAACCCTAGGATTTTTTTGTACCTTCCCATGCATGTAGAATGTATGGTGTTTTGAGCTGACTCACTGCTGTAGTTTGTATCCGCAGGATTTCAATGCTTCTTAATATCTACCACAGCTACTAGTGGATTATGCAGGTGTTGTGAACCAAGTCTAACACACCTGGTTTCATCATTTACTGTAGGTCCCAAAAACCATGATACAGTTGTTAAGTGTTTGTGCTTGGTGTGAAGTGCTTGTCATCAATGCCTGACTTTCTCCTCCTTTTACACCCTGGTAAACAGACTGTGGACATCCACAAGGAGAAAGTAGCCCGACGAGAGATTGGAATACTGACCACAAACAAGAACACGTCACGGACCCACAAGATCATCGCTCCCGGGAACATGGAGAGGCCAGTGAGGTACATTAGGAAGCCCATAGACTACACCCTCCTGGATGATGTGGGCCATGGTGTCAAAGTAAGAGACCCCCCTTCCTTCCTGTGCAGTTTACACTGTTTGCTATTGTATTGTTGCTACAATTGTTTTGTGAAATGTTTGAGAGTCATTGGAACAACGACATGCAACATACACAAAGCCATGCTCTGATGGACATACAAGATAAATGATGAAATCTGTCTTGGTGAGCGAGCAGATGTGCGGCATGTGTAGCCCTTTTGGTCCGTTTTGGAGAGGTATTCAGACGCCCACATTCTTGACCTGGAAAAAGCAGGGAATGGTTCATTCACTTGGGGCTAATGCTGTGAGAGCTATCTGGCGAAAGAGAGGCAGAGGGGAAGAGAGAGAGAGACAGAGTGAGAGTAAACTGGGCCAAGACCCCCCCCCCCTCTCCTTGTGATCTGTGGGAAATGATCCCTCCATCCCATCTCTCTCCTCTCTCTCCTTTTCTCCTACCTATCTAGCTGCTATTCTCTTTAGCTCAGTGCATGATTATATATTTCCTACTGTTTTCCTTTAGTTGCTAGTGGCTTGTCTGTTAACATAGACCTGATTATGTTTCAGAGGAAATACTGACTGTATGACAAAGCACTGGTTACTGACTGTGTCTCTGCCACAAATAAAGGCATTTGGGAAATGAAGCCCTTAATATGAATATGAGGATCTGTTGCTTGGTTGCTATTTGAGATCCCTCTGACACCTCTCTCAGCAAGAGGTGTTGAATAATTAATGACCATTGACATGAACCCAGTGCCACCACAGCAAGACCAAAACTGCAATGCATCGTCCACTGCAATGAGCCATATTGTTTGTTTCCACGTGCAATGCCTGTGATGATTATTGATTATGTAGTCTGGGGTTGGGGGGGGGGCATCAAGTCTTTAGAATACAGAGCAAAAGCGCTTTCTCTCTTTCACTCTCTCTCATCCCCCTTTAGTTTCCCATTCACTTTCTCTCTCTTCTTCTCCCCCCCTCTCTCCCTCTCCATCTCTCACTCCCCTTCACTTTCTCTCCTCTCTCTCTCCCTCCCCTCTCTCTATTCCCCCCTCTCTCTCTCCCTCCTCTCTCTCTATTCCCCCCTCTCTCTCTCCCTCCTCTCTCTCTATTCCCCCCTCTCTCTCTCCCTCCCCTCTCTCTATTCCCCCCTCTCTCTCTCCCTCCCTCTTTCTTTCTTCCTCTCTCTCTCTCTCTGCTTGCTGCCTATGAAGGCAGGGCCTCATGTGGAAGCTCAGCTCTGTGCTCCACTGTTTGCTGTGTGAATAGCTCTCCAGGCGTCCAGCATGGGGCAGAGTCTGGGGACCCACTTCTCCTTGGTTGCGTGAAGCTTCCCTGGGGCCTCCCCTCACGCCATGAATACGTTACCGGGGTCCCGGACTTGATGCTCATCAAATGAGTCATCTCTACGCCCCAGTCAGACGTCCGTGACCTCTTTAACACAGGGACCTCTCCCACAGAGTTTACGCCTCAGGGAGCAGCCCGCTATCCTCACTAGATCTGCATCGGCGGGTGGAATGCTCCACATAGCTAAAGGCCAGATCACCGCACTGGGCTGAACCCACCAGTTTATAGATCATGTCTTTTTTAAAGAGCTCCCATCGGTGCCTGTTATCACTATACCTCTGCTCATGATCACACTGAGGGGCTGAAATCTCTCTCATGTAGAGGGGGACAGTAAGCACATGCACCCCACAGAATCAGGAGATGATGCCATTCAAAATGGCTTTGTGTACCCCCCCCCAAAAAATAAAATGAAACAAAACAGCAGGTGTTGACTATTGCGCTAAAGTAATTTCCTGTGTATTATCCGCATTGTGTATAAGCCGCAGGACAGTGTTTTATGCAAGTTAAAACATCCATAATTGATAACATGTTATCTGCCCCCGTGTATTAACCTCATAGCTGAAGAAATTTTGCAAAATCAATGTATAAGCCACGGCTAATGATATTCCTATCAGTCCTTCAATGGTGTTGAAAAGCGCCAACTTTCTTGGAAATGCATAACAGCTTGCTACCACATTTGACAAAGCTGTCTGTCAGGGCAATGCCAGTTCCGGTTGATGTACTGCCAACTCTTATCATGTGGTGGGATCAATAGACTGTGGACCTCAATATAAACAAGATATCTAATTAATTACCATAGATTTTGTTTAGCAGCTTTAGCAATAGCACATTCACAATCAGAACATAGTGGACTGCTGTCTTCAGTGTTATTTCATATAGAATAAACAGTTTCTATTGTGCCTCACAGTCTCTATGGTTCTACGCTCCAAAGGCTCTGACCACTTGTTCTATAACTTGCTGTCTTTCTCCTCTCTTACTGCTGTCATTCAGTGGCTAAAAGCCAAGGTAAGTGCAGCTCATCCCTATTGATGCATTGGTGTTCAATGAATTAATGGAATTCAGATTCTATTTATTAGTCTGGCAGTTCAGATATTGCCATCACATTCACTTGAATAGTGTCAGTTGAACTTTTTCTTAGTTGGTGTAGTAGACAAACAGATCTCTTTCAGAATAAACATTGAACTGATGGTATTATGTCTGATGGTATTATGTCTAAGGATGTGTATATCTCTTTTTACTGTTCTATGCTCCACTATATATTATCTGTAACAACATCTGTAACTACAGCAACCAACATCAATGCATAGCACACAGCATTAATCCTCTCTAACTTACATGTTTGTGAATGTTACTGCAGCAACATGGCAACAACCAACCAGCCAGAGGAGGAACCTTATCAAGGACAAATCCGCCCACGCAGAAGCCTCCGAGTCCACCAATGGCAGGCCGCGGAACCCTTGGGTAGGCACCGGCCATTTCAACTGCGACAGTCTGTCTGATTTGATTGTACACCAACACATGCAGAGGTGGAGAAATCTCAGACAGACAGGAAAAGTGCTGTCTGCTATTCTGTAGTAGGACAGCCATTATAACCATCATAACCCCCACTGGGGTATGTGTTTGTCAGTAAACAACAGTGTTTCTTCCCCACTTTGTCTACCACACTAGTTGTTGGTTATCAGTATGCACCACGGTCAGCGCGGAGTGTTTACTGTGGACATATGGGCAACTATAGTCATACAAATGGTGATAAATACTATAACTGAATGTGTTTGTTTTGGCACATGTACACACATGATGATGGAGGATCATGTCTTTAGGCCACACTCTCGCCCTTGAAACACATTCCACATGGGCTGATTACTGTGGTCTGCCAGCGGAGGTGGCTACAGTTGATGTGACTCACATGACGGTGTGTTTGTGTGCTGGGCAGGAGGAACACCCCGTATAAGACCCTGGAGCCGGTGAAGCCTCCTGTGGTGCCTAATGACTACATGACCAGCCCCGCCAGGCTGGGCAGCCAGAACAGCCCAGGCCGCACTGCCTCGGTCAACCAGAGGCCCAGGACACACAGGTAACCCTCCAACGCGCACGCGCACACGCACGCTCACACACGCTCACACATGCCCTCTCTATCTCACACACTCACACACTTTTTCATACTCACTGTCTCTCTCTCTCTCTCTCTCTCTCTCTCTCTCTCTCTCTCTCTCTCTCACACACACACACACACACACAAACACGCGTGCGCGCACACATGTACACACACACACGTACATTCACACACACACACACACACACACACACACACACACACACACACACACACACACAAATACAGTATAATTTGCTTATGTAGGTGCAAACACAAATAGCCACATGGACAAAATATCTTGTCCTCTCCAACCCATGCTACAGTATATCCCAAGCACAAACACATGCACAACCATGCAGCTGGAGAGATAGAAACACTGAACACACAAACCCCCCTTCTGCAACGCATCCAACTAATCCTGCATTAATCACACACACACAAGCCAACGTAAGCAAGTCAATTAGAGGAAGAGATTACGGTTGTGTAACCTCCCAAAAACCAGCCTCTTCTGTTTGCTGATGTGTCCTGTCATAATGAAAGGATTGCAGCTTGCACTGGTGGGGTCAGACGGAGGTGTGGGTGGTGGCACAGGGGAAATGTAATTATAGACTGTCTGTTGGAGTGCTGCTGGATCCTCCCTCATAGCCCTGTGGTGATGGAGAATATCTCTGATTCATCTTGAATTTTTATCTTGTTTCATCTTGGATTTTGCTCAAAGGAACGAAGCCCTTTAGCTTCAATGAAGTTTGTCAGGGCTCCCGAATATTTGCAAGGAGAATATTTAGAAGGAGCTCCAGATTGTGTGAAGGGGTGGATGGGTTCAAGTATATAAGTATAAGTATATATACTTTTTTGATCCCGTGAGGGAAATTTGGTCTCTGCATTTAACCCAATCGGTGAATTAGTGAAATACAAACAGCACACAGTGAACACACAGTGAGGTGAAGCACACACTAATCCCAGCGCAGTGAGCTGCCTGCTACAACGGCGGCGCTCGGGGAGCAGTGAGGGGTTAGGTGCCTTGCTCAAGGGCAATTCAGCCGCGGCCCACTGGTCGGGGCTCGAACCGGCAACCCTCCGGTTACAAGTCCAGAGTGCTAACCAGTAGGCCACGGCTGCCCACCCACTGGTAGAAGTGGTTCTATTCTTCTCTTTCTGTCTGTCTCCTCCTCTCATGTTTCCTCTCTCCAAAAAGCACCACACACATATGAAGAAAATATTTGATGCCACTATTCATTAAATTACTCCCTGACTGTGCGGTGGTGGTTTCACCCGTCTTGTGTGTGTGTCTGCAGTGGCAGCAGTGGGGGCAGCGGTGGTCGGGAGAACAGTGGCAGCAGCAGTGTGGGCATCCCTCTGGCTGTGCCCACACCCTCACCACCCACCAGCATGGCATCAGGTACGCCACCCACTCACGCTCCACAGGGGAGTCGGCTCAACACGCTCACACCACTCATCCGACTGACTGAGTACTGCTCATTCAGCTTGGACTCATTTTATTATCTCTCTTTTCTTTCTTTTCTTTCTTTCTTTCTTTCTCTTTCTTTCTTTCTTTCTTTCTTGCTTTTCTCCTAAATCCCTCCCTCCTGTCCTCTCAGCGTCGGCGGTTCCGCAGGGTCCAGGCCTCGGCCCTGTGCCCATGTCCCAGTTTGGCACCATCTCCCGGCAGATCTCGCGTCACGCCTCTTCCTCGGCCTCCATGGTGTCGGCCACGGGCACGTACCGCCGTGCGCCCTCCGTCTCTTCCTCCCAGTTTACTTCCGCCCCACCGGCCCACGTCAACGGGGGGCCCACCTACACCCAGAACTCAGGTGTGCTCCCTGACCCTGCTGCTGCTGCGGCCCATGGGCATCTGCACTGTCCAGTGTAGCATGTCACAAAGATCCATGATGAAGGCAGTCTAAATGCAACAAGAAGTATAGAGGAGAACTCTGCATTGCTGTGGATTGTTTATATGTACTTTTCAATTCATTAATTCACTATTCACATGATTTAATAATTAACCCTTAACAGTCCATGTATCCGATGCACGTTTCCATCTGTATGTGTAAGTAATATGTAAAGATAAATAGTTCTGAGGTGATTAACATCCTACTGTTGTACTATTTCTTCCATTCCCACTGGTGTGGAGTTCACATTTTAGTGTAAAGTAGGGAAACCACTTCAGCACAGCTCCCGGCTTACTCATTTGCGACCCATGACTGGTGATGAGTGCTCCTGAATCAGCAGCCTTCTGCCCAGTCGCACCTCATCACCCTCTGATGTAACATGGTTGGCAAATGAGGTTTCCTTCCTTCTCACACTGCCGTCGCTCTGGTTCTCGTCTTGACCACCGCTACTGATTTGACCTCTGTTGATGTTCCCCATCCTTTTTTTTTATGTTCAGCTCAGTCTCCTAGTGCTGTCTGCCTGTCTGCTCACCTCTCTGCCTGTATGTCTGTCTGTGTGCCTACCTGTCTTGTCTGTCTGTCTGTCTGCTCACCTGTCTGTGGGGCTGGGCTGCTGCTGCCGCCGCCTCCAGTGACCGCAGCTCCGCCGCCACCTCCTCCCATGGTGCAACTCACCCCTCAGATCCCACTCACGGGCTTCGTGGCCCGGGTGCAGGAGAACAGTAAGTAGGCGCTCGGGGCTTCACATGCCCACACCACCACCACCACCACCCCCCCCCCCCCCCCCCCCTCCTCCACCAGCGCAGAGGCTTGCATCTCCACCCGCTCCTGTCCCAATGCCTCACCACAGCAGATGACCAGATGACTTTAAGTTGCAGTGATCAGATTAAGACAGGAACATGTTGACGACCCGTAGTCGATGAAGGAAACCACTCAGCTGTGTACACTGGCTTGGTGTATAGTAACTCCTTCATGATAAATTCAGTTACATTCCTTTTAAATATTGAATACTGAATTGAATACTTTAAATATTGATACTTGAGGTTTTTAGTTAATGCATTATTTACTGCGCTGCATCCTTTGTTGGACGTTGTTTCTTTCTTCAGTAGCCTCTACAATGTGAACACTTTGTAGTGTGTGAACCAACTCCTCTGTCCATCCTCATTGTTTCTGTAGTAACTGACAGTCCCTCACCACCCCCACCCCCCCTGCCTGAGGACACGGTGCTGTTTGAGGAGGCCAACCCCCCTCCCCCGCCGCCGCCAGTGGACTACGAAGACGAGGATGCGGCGGTGGTCCACTACAGTGACCCCTACGCTGACGGCGACCCTCACTGGGCCCCCAAGACTTACCTGGAGAAAGGTGAGTCGTTCTCTGAGTCTCTTTAATGACCATGACCATATTGCCATCTCTTGTACAAGGAATCTAAGCACGCGCCAATAATATAAGCATGAAAGATCATCATATATTGCAAATTGTTTACTAAACAGAGCAGGACTTTGCCACTGGAATAGGTACAGGTGCAAACGCTCAGTTTAAAAGGTCCATCTGGCCAAACACCACATGCCCTATTCTTAACATGGCGTATTGGCATAGTTATTATATCTAAACAGGAAGGGAATATGCAGCTTTCATTACCTGCCTGAGCCTAAGACCATTGCTCAGCTTTTTGTTATTCTACTGCAGTATACTTCTGTGCGGTACACCAGATGCATCTGCAGACACAATAACAAGGGCAATAGCACACTTCCAGCGTCAGCACATAGGCAGTGGTCCTGACGACAACCCTGTCTCTCTTTTTCTGCTTGCCTGTAGTGGTGGCCATTTATGATTACTCCAAGGATAAGGACGATGAGCTTTCTTTCATGGAGGGTGCCATTATCTATATCATCAAGAAAAACGATGACGGATGGTTCGAGGGTGTGTGCAACGGTGTCACAGGCCTGTTTCCAGGCAACTATGTGGAGTCCATCATGCACTACGCAGACTGAGGGAAGTGTGTGTGTGTGTGTGTGTGTGTGTGTGTGTAGGTGTGTGTGTGTAGGTGTCTGTGTCTGTGAATACACAGGGACTCCTGTCAATCATAAACAAACATTACAAAGTGCATTTGGCTATTAAAGAATGTTTGTTTCTTTTTTGTTATTTTAATGAAAACGTGCAAACCATAACATGACAATGTGTATTTGGGGGTGGGGAGGGGAGGTATTGCTAAGTTGTTATTGAAGGTAAACATGTAAAGATATGAATAATAGTCAGTATATTTCTGGTTAGGTCTTTTTGTTGTATGTTTTGTATATACAGTAATGTGAAATGCAGCTTGTAGGTGGTCAGTAGTGTTTGTGTGTGTGTATGTGTGTCAGTGTCCTGACCAGTCTACGTCATTTGTCCACATGTCTTTTCATTATGATCCAGTCTTTTTTTTAACAACAAAATATTAATTTTATTCAGGTTTTTGTACAAACATTTTCTTATCATTAACATTTGTGCAGAATGTCTTTTGAATGTCATTGATTGATATTTTTTAGCCTTGCAAAACAAAAATGAAGATTACTGATTTGATTTTGTAGCCTCTTCTGTTTGCCCATGTAATATTCTATTTTGTTGACATGTGTTTGAATGCCATAGAGTATACTTCTGCCACTAGTGTGAGACCGCAGTAGTTCATTGCTGGTGTTGCAGACCAAACCAGGTACATGAGTAACCTGGGAAGCCCGCTAATGTGGTAAGAGCTGCCTTTAAAGTCCCTGTTCTCATAGACAGGTAGTGCTCAGCATGTAACCGGCAGCGAGGATCAACACTGACCTGGGATGTCTGACAGATAACCCTTTCATCTTGTTTACAAAATGAGTTGTCACACATTTGAATGAGCTCCATGAGACAGCCCCTCCTGCTGGCATCGCCACCTCTCTTAAAACCTCCATCTTGAGAAAGTCGCGTGGAACTGGTGCACCATGCGTGCACTTCTCTGTACAAATTGACACATGCCATACAGATACCTCAGCTGTGAGTGCCATCGCTTGTACTGTCTCAAGTAGGTGCATTGTAAACCCTAGATCCACAGACAGCTTCTACTGATAAGAGTCCACTCCAGTGTGTGTGTGTCTGTGTCAGTGTGGGGTTGAACATGACCATCAGGCCACTTTGCTTCCTCTGAAAATGGCTGCCATGTGCCACGAGGGCTTCATATTTCCTGAATGGATGTCATGACTCAGAGATGAACCACTTTGTGCCATTTGTATAGAGTGAAGACCCATGCCATCACATTTCATACCTGTTCCTTTCCTCAGCGCTCTCACGACAGGTGAAAGGCTGAGGATGTGTAAGGACTTGAGCACATGCAGATGGATGTACAAATGTGATGCCATGACCAAGGAAAGTAATTGTTTTCTGACTTATGCATGTGTTAAATTAGGCCTTAAAAGTATCATGGATATTATTTCTTATTGATGTGCACTGATTCTTCTGTAACATTCTTAGCCGTTCCTAATCATTGTTCACGGCAAGGTCATATTGCACATACCTCTGTTTTTAATTTTATTTTTGTAACAGAGTGATGTTTCTTTTAAATCAGTCCTTTACATTTTGTAGACTTATTATGTAATTGTATACTTTTGTGAGAGAAAAAAAATCCTGACCTTGGATTGAGTTTTTTGTAATATGTGTGTGTCACAAACTGCTGTTCATGGACAGGCAGTCACTTGCATTTCCAAATGGTATTTATTTATTTTTGCTAGGGATCTGTGAGATTGCAACTCATGTGGAATTGTATGGGTGTTAATCACTGTGGTAAACATTTTAAGGCCTTGTTTTGAGTTGTTTGCAACATTACAAAAAAATGTGGAAAGTGACATGTAATTCTTGAAGAGAATATCTCTTCATTACTTATTCATTTGTATATATTATATGTTTTCCCAATTAATGTACAGTCTTTTTTATATAATAAATAGCTTCCCTGTACATGCTGTTGCCACTGTCTGCCTTTTCTTTTTCATTATAATAAATTAGGACAATGTGATCACTAATGATGAAAGTACATTTTCCTAGGAATGCATAGTGGTTAGGTACTAAACTTTATGGATACTCCAAAACCATAGTTGTAAAAGTCCAGCTTCAGAAAGTAAGAGCAAAACCTCATATTTGTTCCAACCATTCACTAAAGCAGCAGATCCCAATTAGCACCACTCCTCAGCCAGGTAGCTCAGCTAATTACAGGAATCATCTGTTTTAGGCACACATGTAGAACCAATTCATAGTAGGTCTTCTTCTTTCTTAAGCTGGACTTTTACAACTCTGTCCAAAATGCATCATGTTTCTCTGTCCAAAACGCATCATCAATGTGACATCTTTTTAAATAGGCCTATCTGTTATAACTGATAAAAGGGCAATTAGAATTTTAAGATTCACCATTTCTTTTATGTTTCAGAGACATTGCGTGTTGCAGTTACATTTAACTTCAATGTAGTTGCTATATGATGGAGCAGTGATATGATCCTGTCTTCCAGTTGTGCCTCTCTGGAGCTGAAGCCATGCTGATTTTCAGCAGCAGGGGGCAGCAGCGCTGAGGTTGGTATAGACCCATGAAGTGCAAAAAACTGCCATCTTTGGCCATATATGGAGATCTGGGTGTTACAGAATTTGAAGCTAACTACCTATGGCAAGTTTCATTGCAGTTAGTTAGCTCTGGGGTAGCAAAAATTAAAGTGTGCCGTCTTAACGTACTGAAGATCACAGTATCCACTAGAAGGCAGACGACAAAAGTGTGTAGAGCAAGACATCTGCTTTTCCGTCTTCTTTGTCACTGTGAGAGTTTAACAGGTGTGACAATTCAAAATCCCCATGTTATTTTCCCATAGGACAAATCTCAAGATACTGGATCTCCGTATATGGGCAAAGATGGTAGCTTTTTTGTAGGCGAACTTCAGAGGTCTATTGACTCAGACGTGCTTCGTCATCATGGTGTATTCCCCCCATGGCAGGTGGATGGAGGTGCATTTAGAGGTTGAGTTTGGAGCGCCGTCCTGGTGGTGAGGGAGGAATAAAGTCAGGGGGTGGTTCATCCAAGTCATCATCCAGCAGGGGCGGAATGGGACTGGAACTCTGTTCAGGAAGATTGAACAACAACACTATGTTTGTGTTTTTGTTGTGAAAATTCCACATGCATAATAGACTGCTCTCTTTTCAGACCGTGTTGTATTTCATATAACTTTAATCAACTATTGCATGTCCACTATAGAAAATATGTTTATATCTGTTTTGCATTATGAAAGATTCCTCCATATGAAGTGCATAATAAGTTGTTGCATGTTTGCATAGCTTTACCTGGGTGGTCACTGGGAAAATTGAGTTTTTCTGGGAAGTAGGAGGTGTCACTGTGTTTTTTCCATTGCACTGAATTCCTACTGGCAAGCATCACTTAACATTACAATACTGCATTTGAAGCACACAGCTTTCAGAAGAGTAGCTATGGTATGAGAGAGAGACTGCGTGTGAGTGTGTCTGTGTGTCTTTGACGCTCACCTCCAGGCACAGCGGTGTCAGCTGTGTTGATTGGAGGGATCTGTCCTTCTCCCGGGAGGGACCCAGAAGCCCTCTGCTCTGCAGCCTGGTAGTTCCTATACAGCTGCAGACCGTACTGCACAACAAACAGCACAGACAGAAACACCATCACACAAGTTTTTTTTTTAAAGGCTTCATCACTTTATATAGACTTCATACCGTCGCTCTGTGGCAAGTGGGGGAGGGCTCTGTATATGAGCTGTGGCTTGCAGGCTGACCTTGGCGATTCGGATGGAGGTCACCCAGAGACTCAGAGAGTGCTCATCGTCACAGCACAACGTGCGGACGTACTCGGACTCCCTCTGGATCTGAGGGTGCTAAGGGAACACAGGTCAGAGGTCAATCGAGGATGACAGTGTTGGTGGGCAGGAGCAACCACTGGACTTTTTCAGGATTATTTTTCATTTGCAACACAAACAGGGTGCACTGCAGTGTAAATCTTTCATTGAAAAGTATAACAATAGATACAGGGCACACTACAGTGGAAATTTAATCTGTAATTTAAAAGAAGTAATTTTAGCTTATGTCAGTATATCTGTCAGTACAAACCGTGCATCTCTGAAATGTTTCTTGAATTCACACGAAATTAAATGTTTGGGTGTGGGGAAGTATGACACATTGCTCTCAGGGGGCACATTGACACATTGCTCTCACGGTTTTCTGGTTGCCCATGCCAGAAATGAAGCTGGGCCACAGTCGCTCAAGTGGGATGTGCTGAATTCAGGAGGCTGCCGCTCCTGACTGAGAGAGTGTAGCTCTGCTCATTGCCAGCAGATGGCGCACTTGAGGTGTGGACAAAAAAATAGAAGAACCAGGCCATCTGCATCACACTGGTCTGCAGCACATACACTGACTCTGAAAGACTAGACTACCATACCTGAACATCTGAAAACTGTTTTGTAGTCTGTAGCTGAATATAGGGTACTTCAACAACATGACCTATGGGCACTATGAGCACTGTTTACAAGTCAAAGAGAAACGTTTGACATGAACAGAACCATAACCCTTGAACATATGCTTATACTATACTATATATGTTGGTACGGCTGAAAGCATTTGGTATGTTGGCCTTGGAGTGGTTTAAGTCTGAGATAGATCTCGATCGCATATCTGATGTGCATCAGCCCAAATGTGTGTAGCTTACAGGCAGCCATCGGTGTGGATTCACTTCCCCATGAAGGAGGTGAAAGTGAAAAGGTCTGAGCAGAGAGAGAGATTAGAGAGGTGAGAGAGCGAGAGAGTGAGAGAGAGAGAGAGAGAGAGAGAGATTAGAGAGGTGAGAGAGCGAGAGAGTGAGAGAGATTAGAGAGGTGAGAGAGTGAGAGAGAGAGAGAGAGAGATTAGAGAGGTGAGAGAGCGAGAGAGTGAGAGAGTGAGAGAGAGAGAGATTAGAGAGGTGAGAGAGTGAGAGAGAGAGAGATTAGAGAGGTGAGAGAGTGAGAGAGATTAGAGAGGTGAGAGAGAGAGAGAGATTAGAGAGGTGAGAGAGCGAGAGCGAGTGAGTGAGAGGTGAGTCTAGGCGGTGTTTTACTGGAGCTGTCACAGAGAAGCCCTTTACTGCAAGTAGAACCAGCTGCTGTTTCTCATCCACCCCCTATGCCCTAATAAATGAAAACCACAGTGTCAGATGTGTTGAAGTTGCCCCTGGGCCAGACTAGAATTTTTTTATTCCCTCTCTCTCTTTACTGTCTTTTTACGATGATCTTTCTCTACCCCCTATTTTTCTTTCAGGGTGGCAACTTGCAGTAAAAACTCAAATAGGCCGAATTGGACTCCAGATGGGCCTTAAGAGGCAGATGAGAGGCACCAGCCCAGAATGGGTGAAGGGTTGGAGGGAGTCAGTGAACATCTGAGGAAAGTCAGTGCTTTAATGGGATCAAGAGCACTTACTCCACTTCTGAGGAAGTCTATCTGAGGAAGTTTTTTTTTTCTTTATTTGAGAAGTACTTTTGCACTAGGAAATAGGAACATCAATGTGACTATTTGATTGTATGAACAAACGCTGGATTGTTGGAACTGATGTAGAGTTTCATAACCTTTGTTTCTCTAACCTCCGCCCCCTCTCCTCACAGCATCCTATTATGGCCAGAACAGGCCAGACCCCTGAGCTGTCTGTGAACTCCACTGTGGCCCTTGTGTAAAAAGTGTTCTGCTCAGAGCTGAGGTCGGGTGTGCTTTAGCGCTGGGATGTGTGTTGCGCTGGTCACCTTGAGGACGAAGCAGAAGTCAGTGGGGGCTCTGTACTTGTGCTTGTACTCGCGGCTGTAGTACACGTTCACATGCTCGAACTGGACGAAGCACGCCAGGTCACTAGACAACTGCCAAAGGAATGGACATACACACAGAGAAAAGTGTACACACAGGGGACCGAGTCAGAAGACCACCACCCCCATCTTCCCTAGAACACAGTGTTAGAGCATATTTTCTCTTCAAGATTTACAGCATTTGAGACATTTTGTCTACCCCACGCTATTGGATTTCATGGTTCAGTTGTATTCTCATGCTATAGCATACACTCCCAGCAATACTGGACCAGGGGTAATAAATCATCTGAATCAATGGATTATCATCATCATGTGTACACAACACACACACACACACACACACACACACACACACACACACACACACACACACACACACACAAAAACACACTCATCATTCATTCAAAAACACACTATCATTTCTGTCCAAGATCCCCTGTTTTGATAGGCCATATTTAAATGCATGCATCTGGTGAGTGCAGTATACTGTCAGCTTTACACACAGCAGAGGGATTTGTTCTGTCTATGCTAGGTTGTTCTGACCTTAGTCTTTCCCTTTTGCACGTAATAGATGCCAGAGGCTCGTAGTATGAAGTAACGGCGCTTCCAAGCCTTCTTCCCTCTCTCTTTGAGGAATAATGGCCCCTCGAGATCTGGAACGCTGGCCGAGGAGCCCTGAAAGCTCTCCTGCAGGGTGGGGATCAGTCCAGGAGAGGCAGTGTTATGGTGTTGTAAGACTTGGGCAGTACACAGGCCACTGATGCTTTGTATTGCTTTTCCATCTTTCAAACATCATAGGATCAAGCATAAACTACAAATTCTTCTCCTTCCAAAAATGTAATGAATTCCTACTGATGCCTTTTCACATTAAGTGTAAAAAAACATTTGAAGTCAAATTGAGGGTGATAGATCTTGTTTTTTATTTAGCTGTGTTGAGTTTTACGTACCTTTATTAGAATTTGCTTTTCCTTCTCGTTCACTTGAGTCTTTTTCCAGAGGTAAAACATCTGTTAACGAGAGACCCTGACTGTGAGTAAAGCAGGTTTACACTGTCATTCTGCGCATGTGGGGCCTCATTATTCATTCTCTCTGTGTCATTCCCTCCCCCAATGCCATCACCTGGGGCTCCCTGAAAACGGCATATTTCTCCGGTCTCCTCAGGAAGTGCAGCTGGTTTTCCGTGTCCCTACTCCATGTAGACAAATGTTCCACAAGGCATTCATGATCCTCAAATGTTCTTTCTGTTAAAAAAAAGAAAGATTTATCTCTGTACTAATATTATTTTTTCACGAGAAGTGTTTATTATTTCATGGTTGAGTTAAGTGTGACCCCTAGTCAGAAACACTTCCTGTCTCACCGATCTGCAGGAGTGGGTTGGTTTCCCACAGGCTCCAGTCCACGCTGCAGTCACAGTGCGTCTTCTCAAACAGGCAGTCCAGCACGTCGCGCGTCCTCTGACTCTCATCCACCATCAGCGTTTTGGAGCCGCCATCACTCAACAGCACCTTAATAATCAGCTTCACACAGAATCCCCCCCATTTTTTTTTTAAATAAAATAAATAAATAGGGAAGGAAGAAAGGAGAAAGGAAAAAAAAACAGACAACAAAAGAAAATCATGACATGTTTATGTTTCTGTCTGGGTACAAATGAGTAAAAATAATCAAGCACACATGGGTATGTTGAAGATGTTACTACAGGCCTGTACTGGCTCCAAAAGAGCAGACCCCTTGAATGTTTGTTGGGAAAGAGAGAGAGAGAGAGAGAGAGAGAGGGGGGGGGGGGGTAATTTGAGATACCTTTTTAATTTTGGCTTCTTTCAGCTTCTCAAAAGCCATCTTGATCTTTTCTGCCTTTGTTTGTGCTATAGCTTCAATCTGGACGGATTGAACAGATGTATTTGATTAAATCAATCCATAGCATGTATATGCAATTATGATGTATTATTCAGTGGGACTTGTTGAAAAGGGATATGCAAAGGTCTACCATGGTAAAACTTATGTACACAATCTGAGGAGTAACTGCTAGTTCTGAATTCCCTTTGAGAAAACAGATGTGGGTACTGTGATATTCCTTGATTCATTGATAAAATAATTCCAAAGAGGGAAAATTAGTATAGTATATAAGTATAAATAGTATAAAACCATTTGCAGCCAGAGCCATGTCAGTTCCTTTAGACTGCATATTTTATATGGCTATGGCCATTGCATCTCAAAACAATGCAAAAGGCTTTACAGAACATTCATTGACTACTGATTTAACAATAGTACTATTAATCTTCTTCATATCCTCATTGTCATAATGCTCACAGTTAATGTGCAGTAAGTACCACCTCTATGGAGTTCTCACCTCTGACAGTGGAGGTCTGTGTCCTTGAGTGGAGAGTTGCGATGAGGGAACCTCCAGATAGAACCGGGAGGTAGGGGTTGAGGTGAGCCTGCCCGAGCTGCCGGGGTTCTGGGCAGGCTGTGGGGAGGCGCATCTCAGGCTCAGCCTCTCCTCAGCCATGGTGAGCTCGGTGGTCAAGCCGGCCACCAAGGCGTCCAGGTCACACTCCTCCAGCTCGTGCAGAGACTCTGTGAAGGAGTGAGGTGGAGGAAGGAAGAAAAGAAAGAATGCAGTCCAGCTCACATCGGATGGACTACCTACTAAGAGGACAACCACAGCTGACAAGTGTTCATTTGCAGACCTCCTAACTCTCTAGAGCCATGCTGGGGCGTCCAGTACCCAGAACTCTATCAAGTGTCAGCTGCAGCCCTGTACATCACTGTAGGTTTGCAACTCACCCTTCAGGTTGTTGAAGCCAATAGAGGTGATGGCTTCTGTCTCAGAGCTCCTCTGATGTAGAACTGCCTCTGCTTCGATACTCTGTTGAGAAAACATGCTTTGTAAAGCGCTGGGGAACCAAGTGACTGTGAATGATGTCTGCTGTTGATTCAGCTTAGTGTAAACTTTATATAAAATAAGATTGGCTATGACAATAAATCCTTTGCCTTGTGCAGAGCTATGAGAAGCCCAGCAAGTTGAGCACACAAGCAATACTGTAAGCTTCTGAGCATCATCTTGAGCTAGTCAGAATTTCTAAAGTCAAAGCAAACAACTGCACTGTTTTCTGGCCTCATTTAGGTTCAGAAGAAGCCCCAGCATCTCTACCAGAGGAAGTGGATTGGGCTTCCTATAATAGAAAGCAGATAGCCGCCGAGAGCTCAGAACATATGTCTGTATTTATTTATTGCATGCTAATGCGGCCAAAGGGGGGATTTAGCATTGGCCAGTCAGATGGTAGTGTGTTTGGCCTGGAGGATGCACTGGGCTCTTCGTTTGCTAGTCCCAAACCGAGCCAGCACTGAATTTCAACACATGGCGAGCCAGGTTTGAAGGATCAGGCAGCAGTGTGCAGGTCAGTGTGCTGTCTTGTGTGCGGTGTGAGTGCATATCTCACCTGTGACAAGAGATCCATCTCGTCCAACAGGTCACCGAACAGCACGTCCGTTTCAGCCATCTACAAACCAGAGCAATAATAATAATAATAGTAATAATAATAAGTGATTTACATTTGGAACATGTAACACAATAATAATAATAATAATAATAATAATAATAATAATAATAATAACAATAATAATAATAATAATGAGTCAGTCATTATCAGTCATTCCTCTTTGTTGCTGTGGCCATTTATGATCCAATCAGCAACATATCAGAAATATAAATAAGAACATGTGACACAATAATAGAGAAGAATCAGTTATTCCTCTTTGTTGCTGTGGCCATTTATGATCCAATCAGCAACATATCAGAAATACTTAGCAGTATATATATATATATATATATATATATATATATATATTAAATGAACTCTACATGTTACATTACATAACATTTAGCTGACACTTCTTGACCAAAGTGACTTACATATGTCAGCTATATTACAAGGGATCACATTGTCCCCAGAGCAACTGAAGTGCCTTGCTCAAGGGCACAACAGTGGTAGCCAGAAATTGAACCGACAACATTCAGGCTACTGCACGCTAGCCCAGCTCCTTAACCACTACACTACCACCACCCCCCGTGGTGTATAAACCCACATGTATAAATATCCAGTGCACAGATGTGAAAGAACGCAATAACACCTTTGGAGAAACTAGTGACAGCAACAGGTGATCATGATCAGATATCATTTATAGCGTTTGGGCTTGGTATGGAATTTGATTAATTTTCACCTGTAAAAAGTGAAGGCATGAACCTCACCTCCATTAAAGTTTGTCTCAGATGTGTAAACCTACAAAGTTCATTGGCCTAATGACTCCGTGATCTTGGTTCGTTCTTTGATTAGCCTACTAACAAAAAGGCCACAGTGCAGAAACAACCCCTTCTGCTGTAATGAGGTTGAGGGGAGGGCGATCAGGGAGCATTGCTTCCATATGAAAGCGAAAATGGGGGATGTAAACACTGGCCCAGTTTCTCCTTTCAATGAAGCAGCCAAAGTAGTGTGCTACGCCTTTTGTTTTCTCAAGGGGACTGATCAGCCCACACACACACACACACAGACACTTATATGATGAAAGAGACAGATCACCTCATGCAGAATGCACAAACAACTCAGCACCATATAGAAAATACATTTTGTCATGACTCATTTACTCCATCCTCCACAATACCACAGGACCATAATAGCAGCTAAACAAGTGCCTATAAATATACAGGAGACCTTCAAGTTGCTCTTGCTTTAGCTGTGTCTCCTGCAGCGCCTTGATTCATACTTTTCTATCAGACAGCACTATGTACAAGTGCTTGCTGATTGGCAAAACCAGGGGATCACATTCATCATAGTGCAAACTGCCAGCGGCGGGGGCAACAACAGCAGGAGTAGCGGTGGTGCTGAGGAGCCATCATGCTATATGGGGTAGGTACATGTGGCAGCCTGCTCTTGGCAGCTCCATTACAGGCTGCAAGTCTTTACTTGATTACTCTGCTGCAGTGAGCTGCCTGCCTGGCTGCCTGGCTGCTACAACAGACATGTGCATCTAAATGAGGGCCGTCCTAACCCGACCCAAATCATTAACCCTTCAATCAGAGCGAGACAGATATACCACTATTGCATTTCACTTCAGACAAATAACAGAAACAAAAGCCATTCATATCCATACCATGCTTCTGACACATGAAAGAGACATAATTCTTTAGTGAGGTCCCCCCTGAAGTGGTGTTTGAGACCTTTTCTTGTAACTTCAATAATGGAGCAGAGTAAAACGTTGACTGTAAAACGTTGAATAATTCCAGAGAGTTACTCACCTTCTCTGTGGCAAGGGTCTACTCTCCGTTCACTAGAAGACCACCTGTGAGCACCTCCTCTCATTTGCAAACCCAGCGCTCACTGGTGGACTGGTGTAGTTGACAGACCGTCTGCTGAAGTTATCACTGCTTCCTGTGTTTTAAAGAAGTGAAGTCTGTGCGTTAGTATGATTTACGCATACACTTCTCACCATAGAGGCTCACATCCTTTTCAACAGGCCTTATCTGTGCATAAAACACAAGTTGTGGCTTTCCACTGATGACTGTACAAACTAAGTTAAAGGGTACACATCTGGAGAAGACAAAAGTAGTAATGGATTGTTTATAAATACGCAAAGAGGCAGGAGAATTTCGCTCAAATATGTATGTAGGCCTACTGCAGACAAGATGAGTAGAGTATCAGATTGGTCAAGAATCAGGGGAAAACTCAGTCATTTGGACTTGTCATGAATGCCATAGAGTAGAATAATAAATTGTATGAGGCTCGATTGCGGCTCCCAGTCATGTTGAAATTGAAGCCCATATGTAACCAAAAAGTTTTATGACTGGTGATAAGAAAGCATGTCAAAGTTGGTTGGGCTGAAATTTGCACTGTTTATTTAATGATTGTGCTTAATGCAAATTAGCAGTAAGATTTGCCGTTAGTTTTTCTCGATTACTTTGACCTGCTTGAAGAAAGTTTTCATTGGGTTCAGACATTTCTCACACCCTTTTGCAAAACAGTTAACACAGATCTCATTCAAAGACCCCAAACTCTATTGGTTTCCCTGTGCTAAACAAAAGGAAAACATCTATTCACAGGTGGTAGAGATTTCCTTGAAAGAATCTCTGATACACCCATGTGAATCACCTTTGCACAATTTTTCAATCAGCAACTTTTTAAGACTTATTTTGCACAAAGCACCCAGACATATTGGATCATGGTACTTCAATGGATTTGGCAGACATTAGGATGCTGATATGTACAAAGCGAATAGCCTTAGTCTATTGTACTTGTCATCAGATTCCCCAAGAAAGTATTGCAACTAATTTTAGTTTCCCCAAGAAAGTAAAGCTCCTAATGGGTACAGTAATGGCTGTTTGAGCAGTAGCATTGGTCTAGGGGAGTCTATGGGTTAACTGAAAGCTGAAGCAAACCTGGTGCCAATTATGTGTCTGGAGTGCTACATATAGACAGGGCGGGTAAGTACACTCAGTCTAACCCTTACTGGAAGGAATACTGGAAATGTCTAATAGTTTTGATGTGTTCCGGCAAGCTAGCTCAATAGCCTACAAACTGATACGAAATACTGTAGGTCATATGAGTAGGCTGCGTGCTCTGCCCTGTAGCGTGTGCGTGGCATGTGGATACCAGGTAGACTGTTCAGCTGATTGTTGACTGCACACTGTTGGAAGCAACAGGCGGGATTTGGAATGTCCCCATAATGAAGAGTTATCCAGAGCGACAAAGATAACGGAGTGTTTTCTTTCTTTTTTCTTTCAAAATTGATTTAAGATGGCTAGTTTTGGTCTTTTATTTATGCTTTGTTTTACTGGATGTCTCTGTCTTTCCCGTGGGACTGCAGAAATTTGCAGAGGAGCGCACTGTTTTGGCGCGCACAACACACAATGCACGGGCGCGCAATGCTTAGGGCGCACAGGGACAAGTTCAAGTCAACTTGCCGCCGCATCGCGAGGTGGACCGCTGCAGAATAGGCATCAGCATGGTTATAACGATCCTGCATCTAGAGGACAGTCGGTTCCGTATACTATATACCCCCCACAGAATGGAGGAGAGAGATCACCTCGGCAAAACCCGAGGAGTATAACTGCCAAGGTGTATAATCCAGAATGTACTGAGGGGGACTGTGCAACTCCTAAAAGGCTTTCTCGAAATGACACTCAAGAATGTAAAGGTATTGAATGTAAATTGCCGCCCCGAATTCGTTCAAAGCCGAAACCACAGTCATGTGTTGGGGAACAGTGCTCAGCTACCGCCGGCTCCACAGGGGGAAGAGCCAGGTCCTCCGTGGTGCATTTACCGGACAGAGCTGCTCAATTCTTGGGGGAATTTTCAGATTTCACCTCAGATCTCGGATCTTCGTTTGGAATTCAGTTGACATGTGACGCCAAAGCAGGTAATTAAAATGAAACTAGTTTTATACATTGTTTCACAGCAAATAATATATATACACTACCGGTCAAAAGTTTGGGGTCATTTAGACATTTCTGTTCCACTCCATTATAGACAGAATACCAGTTTTTTTAAATCAGGGCAGCAGTTTTCAGATTACATTATGTGCTTACATATGCAAAAGATTTCTCGACTGTTGTAGAAAGAAATGGCTGATCTTTAATGCAATAATATTGCCCATTATCAGCAACTATTCAACAAATGTGCATATATATATATATGCACACACACACACACACACACACACACAAACACACACACACACACACACACACACATATATATATATATATATATATATATATATATATATATATATATATATATTGTATTACATGTCCAGGATGACACATTTCAGTGTAATGGATGAAATTAAGTGTGTCTGTTGAGAGCCCGACTAGAAAAAACAAAGGATACTGCAAATTGTTGTTCTCCACTATGCAGTCCCTCCTTAACTGATTGAGGTCTTTTTCAACACTGGCTGATACCACTCCTTCATAACTATAAATCTGTCCACAGTCGACATACTTTCTCGACACTGCTCCTCCTCCACACAGCTGCCTTATGGGATATTAACTGTCTAGCCCCAACCCAACCCCCTGCTCGTCTTCTTCCACTGAACAGGCTCCAATGAGGTCCCGTCGGAGGACGCGCTGGTGCTACAGCTGCACATGGCCAAGGGCCAGGAGCGCCTGGTGGAGGAGCTGCGGGCGCAGCAGACGCAGGTGTCCGACCTGCAGAGCCGCCTCTCCGAGCAGCAGAGCACGCTGCTGGCCCAGCAGCAGGACGTTCTGGAGCAGCAGCGGCGCACGCAGCAGCTGCTGGAACAGGTCAAGGCCCAGTTCGGCCTGCTGCAGGACTCACTCAACCAGCTGTCCCTGCGCGCCGCCCACGCCGAGATGGGGGCCCACACCCTGGGCAGCAAGGGCCAGGAGCGGCCGCCTGCCCATGAGTCGTACGCGGTCCACAAGGTGGACATGGAAGCCAGCGTGATGGATGTGGGTCGGCCGCTGCTGGGGTGCCCGGCATGCACCGCGGACGAGTACTGCGACTTCAGCGGCGAGCGGCCGCACTGCGAGAGATGCACCGTGTGTCCACCCGGCTTCTTCCTGGTGGCCCAGTGCTCTACTCATGATGACCGCATATGCCAGGTACATCTCCTCTTCTTAGTTTGTCCTCACAATTACACTAGTTTGTCCTCACAAATAAAACTGGCTAAACGTTGGTTGGTTCTATTATTGGATATCTTGATAATATCTGTAGTATGTATGGTAAGCTATTGTATGTATGTTGACTATGTTACCTGTTTATACAGGATAGAGATGAATGCCTGGAAATAACAAACCTCTGTGGAGAGCAAAACCAATGTCTCAACACTCCAGGTAAACAGCATTCTAATACTTTAAGTCATATGACCCCACTGACAATGTAATGACATGGTCATACCTTTCTTTCAATGATATACACTTGAGTGTTGTATTTAAAGTATAGTGTAGCTTTGTAAAACCATTCTGCCCAGTATTTAAGCCTATATCAAACAACAGCAGTTCATTTATTTTGGATTAGTTTCAATTTATTTGGCTCTGCTGACTGGTAAAAGCTGGATATGGCAGGACTTCTGCATGATCTACAACTTCTAAAACTAATGTAGAATAATGACTGGGGGCTTATGAAAACTGTCAGCTGATCTCTCTCTCTCTCTCTCTCTCTGTTTGTGTTGGCTAGGTGGGTTCAGGTGCCAGGGCATGTCGGAGCGTGAGGGCGCCGCGGGCCACTGTGGCCACGGCTACTACTACAGCTCGCACCTGCAGGAGTGCCAGGCCTGCTCCGACTGTGACCACAGCCCCGTGTCCGTGGCCTGCTCGGCAGTGCGGGACACCGTCTGCTCCACATCCCCCGCCACCGAGGGTGCTAGCGGCGGCAGCGGTCATCTCTCGCTGTCCTGGGCCGGCAACGTTGTCCTGCCCCTGTCTGAGTCGGCGCATGGACACGCCTTTCCCAGCATGCAGCTGATGATCCAGGCACGTGGCGATGGCTGCGGCGGTGAGCTGGTGGCGTGCGACGGCGGGCAGCTGCGCGTGCGGCAGCACGGCCTGGTGTGGGCCGACTACAACCTGGCCCTCAGGCACGGCTGCCGCAGCTTCGTGCAGGCCTGCCTGCGCCTCAACAGCAGCGGCGCCGACGGCGGCGTGGCGGACAGGGCTCAGCAGGACGAGGGTCGCGACCTGAGCGGTGTGCGCGTGGAGCAGCGCGAGGGCCGGGCCCTACAGAGCGCCAGCGTGAGTGCGGCCAGCGCGCTGGAGGCCGGTCAGACGCTGGGCCTGCTGCTGCGCTCCGCCAGCCACCACTGCAGTGCGGCGCCGGCCGGTGAACAGCTGCACCTCCACGCCGGCTCGGCGCCGCCGCTCAGCCTGCTGTGGCTGTCGCACGACACCGGCGCGGTAGCCATGACGGCGCAGGCTGTAGCCTCGGCACACTACCACACCAACTACCGGCCCACGTTCCGTGTGACGTCCGTGTCGGACCCGTACGTGTTGGCGCTGACGCACGACGAGCGGGGCGTGCGCTTCGCCGAGAGCGGCTCGCTGCGCTTCGTACTCCAGCAGGCGGTCTACTCCATGGGCCAGACGTGCGTGAGCGAGGGCTTCACACTGCTGGCTTACGTGTCACGGAACGGCTCCAGCGCAGAGGTGGCGCGTGCCTCCCGCCACGGCGTGCACTACCGCGACACCTCCGTCTCGCTGTCGGCGGCGGCGACTGTCCACGCCGGCGACGCGCTCTCCTTCGAGATCCTGGCGCCGGCACAGTGCAACGTGCGCTACTTTGGCGACGGCTCGGGCATCAGCATGCTCAGCCTGCTGTGGGTGCCGCGCGCCACCTCTGCCTCGCTGGCCGCCGGTGTCTCCCCCAAGGGCCTGCCGTCCGGCGCCGTGCGCAACCGGGCGCTCCACTTCCACCAGACGTCGGCCCGCGCCGAAGCCCTGGAGGTCAGCGGGGCCCAGGACCCTCACCCGCAGCGCGACCTGCTCTTCCACCGGGCCGGCTCGGCCAGCGTGGCCATGGAGCTGCGGCTCATCCACTCCTGCAGCCTGTTGCGGCTCACGCTGCACCGCCGGGCGCATGGGGAGAGTGCGGTGGGGGCCAAGAACGAGCCGCTGGCCCAGCAGGTGGCCGGCCAGATGCCTGAGGGCAGTCAGTGGGCCAACGTGGCACTGCGTGCCTCCTTCCAGGTGCACAACGGCACGGCGGTGTTTGTGACGGTGGACTGTGTGCACGGGCGGATCAACCAGATCGCCCACGAGTCAGGCAGCAGTAGCATGTCTGTGCTGTGGGTGGCTGCCTAGGCTGGGCTGCTCTGACTCTCCATGCCTCTCACAGGCACTTTTATAGGCTGGTTTTCCATTCATAGTCAAAAACATTAAAGGCAGTGTATTATGAAAAATAAAAACTATTATGTCATTTTCAGAGATGAGTTTTATTTTTGTTTTCCTGTTGTTTTGTACTATTTTAATCAGGTTTCTCAATTAAGACAGTATTCAATTAGACTGATAGAAACATTTACTATGTGTATGAAATATTTTACACTCAAATATTTTACACTACAAGATTTTTTATTTAAATTCTACTGGCTTTGTGTGGTTTATTTATTTACATTACAGGCTTTATATTTCCAACCATTTTTTCCAACAAGATTATGACTATCATAAAAAAATGCTGCTTTATAAAGCACGTCTGATTGCATGGCATGCTCTCTGAATGTATGCCATACGTGTATATTTTACATCAGTGCACTAATCTAAAAAACAGTGGATACCTGTGTTGTGTTGTTTGCATTTGGAGATGGTGATGTGGAATGGGATTTTGGCTGGGCATGTGAGGATTGCAGAGAGCAGATGTTTTGTATTAGACGCCATTTTCTAATTCTATCAGCCTCTGCATACCAAATGTAATTACTACTTCCAGAGGGCTTAATCCTGCCAGAGACAGTAAAATGTGTTTAAAAAAACAACCTGTTGTGTCAGCGTCTCCTGTTTTCAAATAAAGATGACTAATCACATTTAATGGAATCACGGCAGCTGTCAGAATGTTTTGTTTTGATTCTAATTGACAAGATGTGAAGCTTATTCATCTCTCTGTACTTCCCCATAAAGCTCTGATTCAGTAGGCTACCTGACTTGTTAAGGTGTATGAGTGTAAAAGTGAGACAACTTTATGTGAAATGTCTGGAGACCCATCTTTAACACAGTAGGGTTTAGCAGTAAGGTGTCTGGTCTGTGTTTCTCAGTGAGATATTTGAATATGCTGGCACAACATAGAAGGACTGCCAGTGTGAAGACACAGAAGTGGCCACAACTGCTCTCTGTCTGTGGGTGCCTGAATTGAACACAGGTGTCAAACACACACATACACAAATCGAAAAACACTAGAAGAGACACTCACATTTAGTCACACAAAAGTATTTGAGCCCAGATGTTTTGTATTGTAAAGCTGAAGATCCCGTTTTTAAAACATGGATTTCAAACAGTGTGGTGTGATGTTTCTGTTTTTCCTCGGTGGGTGTTACATGCCTGTCGTCTTTGCGAGGACAAGATCTCAGAAATAGGCAGGTAGGCCTATCCTTTCTATCTTAGCCTACCATACACTGTAGCCCTGCACCCACTGGAAACAAGGCTTACATAACTTGTGGCTGAAACTGAATAGATTAATACCCATTTGGTTTTGGTAATCTTCTAGGAAATAGGAAAAAGACCACTGGGCCTTAATGTTGAGCCTAATAGGCTTTTAGGCACAGGCGTGAAGCAGCCCAACGCCTGCATGCAAAAGTCTCTCTGAAGTGAAGCCACATGTGATACATATGAAGTATTATGGGCCGCTTGGCTTACACGCATGATAGCAGGGCACTCAGAGACCACTCACCAATGTTTATACTGGGAAGGTACAAATTTTCATGGTCACAAAGTATTCCGTACAACCGCACAAGCTTCTCAGAAGGCAAATGTAAACGATCGTAAATTATGGCAATGTCTAAAAGAGGTCACGGCTCACCCATTGGTGACCTTGTATTGAGGCCCACATTAATACATCCCATAATACAACGCAGATGGACATGGAGGGAAATTATGCCGATCCCACCGCAGTAAATATTTAGCCCTGACAAAGATCGACACTAGAGGACTTGATGCAGTATGAAGACAATGAACCATTCAAATGCACTTGTTTGTCTTTAGCCATTAAGTCAGGGGTGTTCTGTTGATGGACTCCTCACTAAGCTGTAATTTCACACTACGTTTCCCCTCCATCCTTTTAGCGTCAATAAGCTCAGGTTAATACATTGTTAAGCTGGCTGTGAGCATGTGGTTGTTTGGTTGCCCACTGTGAAGGCAGGGAGGAAACGATGAGTGAACAACAGGCAGGACCTGAGTTGCATTATGAACACCATGTGCAATCCAGTTCGTTGTGCAATTCCTCTCCGTGCCCCATGTGTCGGGCTCTTAGCGGAATTTGCCCAGAGAGGAATATTGTGGTGCTATTTCTGTGCTAGATAACTAATCCCAGAGGAGAGAGTGAAAAAAGTGATAAAGGGGAAAAACAGATTTGAACAGTTCCAGAAAAGAGCAGGCGTTTCATGTGAATCTATCAAGGCCCTGACGTCCTGCGGGTTTAGAGGCGGACAGTCAAGTGAAGTGGAGTGTAGGTAACGTATGGTCTCCACATGTGCATGGTCCATAACACAGTAGTTACAACTACTCACGCTCATAGACACCACAGTATAATGTGCCTCTGATGAGGGTAGCTGACGGGACTCATGGTTGCTTGTGTTACCCATGTTTCCACTTCGAGGTCAGCATGATAGGGAGCCCTCAGGAAGAGTTGTTTCAGTGACATGGCTGCAGCTGGGGTGACGCTACTGTTCTGTTTTTAGGACCAACACCTGGAAGTCCTTCATATGAAGATGCACTGCTATGCATTCCTAAACTGTGGAGTACGACCAGATGGATCTATTTCACGGTTTGGACTTCTTCCATCCAGCCTGACCATCACTGAGAGGAATCTCATCAATGACAGCAGCTGTAAATGGGTCTGATGTTAATGGGGTTTACATTTGTTGGGTCCAACTTGCAGTATGCAGTATTTTAAATAGTTTTTTTTGTTTTTAATATAAGCATTACTTTACATTAAACAATCCCTTTAACATTATTGTAGGCCGATTTCATCTACCCTGCCCCACACATCAAACATACCATAATAGACTGGTTATAATATTGAACACTAAATATAATCATCCTGGTTATTCTGGCAGTGTGATAAAAAGGCGACAGGTATCTCTATACGTTGTGTATTATACACATCTTGTGTTCCTGAGTCTTTTTAGAAAATGTGTAGGCCTACAATTTTAAGAGGCTGGTATCACCTAGTTCAATTAGTGAAATCACCTGTGTTAAGTGCGTACTTAGAACCAATACATTTTTAGTGTAGTTTAGATAATGCATATGGAGTGGGTGAAAAAAATAAATGTATAAATAAAATGGATGACAGCGCCATCTAGAGACTGAAAAGTTACCCTTATATGTCTTGTCGCCTCTACTACAACAAAGTTTTAGTGAAATGCCATGCTTTTAAGTGAAATGCCATTCTAGCACATTGGTTACATTTCCTCTGTAGATTATTCTTTGAAGATTGCTGTACAAGAACAGTTAACTGAAAAGAGCATAGATGAGTGGATTTGATTAATCTTATAGTTGAGTTTATTTCGTTTAGTTTTAATTCATATTTTCACATCCCATTTCACACAGCAATAACATAATAGTACCTAGTAGCCTAAACTCCCAGTCAAGCCTGCCTGTTTGCATGTTAATCAGATAGCCTACTGTGTAATTTCTCATACAGTTACATAACTTGAAACTTACATTCTGGTGTTATGGTGTGAAAGGCTAGTGTTTATATATTATAATTGCGTCGGTATATGAATTTACAGCAACAAAGCAGTGTTTATTTTTTTTTTAATGACATGCATACACAGTATAACTAATGATAAATTAAGCAGAGGCATACTGCAGATTCCTCCTTCTGCAATTTCTTCACAAGTTAAAACAAGCACCTGAATACCTTTATATTTAACAAAAGTTGAAGCCTAAGATTCGAAGCCTAAGTTCTTAAAGTGAGTTTATTTCCAGTAGTGTGTTAAAATAGACTACACATGGTTTTATTAATAAATTATATTATAAATATAATAAATATAATACAATTTATTATAAATATAATAAAATATCTGGTAAAGTGTTGAGTTTCTAACTAGTCCCATTTAAACAACAGTACACAATCACGTGGTCCTGTCGAAGAGAAGGCAGTAGGTTTGCCTTCTGTTGGTTGGCAGGAGCTGAGAGTAGGCCAGCTGGTGTGGCAGCTTGGCCGTCTGCGTGGCCGTCTCTCAGTGGAGGAGCTCCATCAGCAGACGCTTGAAGTCGCCGCCGCAGTCAGAGCTCAGCGCGTCCTTCAGAGTCACATCATACTTTTCCAGGTACATGTCTTTGATGGTCTCCAGATCAATCTGCCAGGCAATCAGGTAAATCAAGCAAACCAGCAAAAAACAATTATTACACATAAGGAAAGTAAAAAAAAACAATTAAAGGAAAGCTTTAAAAACAATTATTAGGCCCTACAGATAAGGAAAGTTGGTTTCAGACTGTAAATACAGTACAATACCAGTGACATACAGCTGTACTTACTATACAGTGAGTGTATGTATAGTATTATGTATGCAATATTCTGTATACAGCTAATTTCTGAGAGAAACATTTTACAGAATTTCCCTGCGTCCATTGATCCATTCTCTTTTTTTTTTTAAACCGCTGCTCCAAGCAGTGTCGAACATGAACTCAAACACATGAGACGAGTTAAGTTGCGAAAGACTCAAGCAGGAAAGCCCCCTCACACATGGAAGCACTCCATAACCCTTGGTTGTGAGGACCAGTGTGGCTGGTGGAGATACATCAGCCCTGTCACCTGCACCACAGACGCTCATAGCCTGCCGTACCTCGGAGCGGGCCACAATGATGCGGATGAGTGTGTTCTCGTCAGTACCAGCTCCCTTCACGGCAGCGTTCAGTCGGCGAGCGAAGTACAGCTGGGGGTTTTTGGCACAGCGCACTGACAACAGCATAGAAAGATTTATTATTGATGAGTGGTGTGTTGTCTGGGTCCAAGTTGTTTTGTCATGGAATAAAAAAACGCAACAAACTGTACTTTCAGAGTGCACTGCAAAAAATCTAGCCAGGTGTTATTAATCTTAAAGTAAGATCAAAAAATCTATTTGGTATTGTTTTTTAGTATGAAGAGACTTACCTAGCACTCTCTTGAAAGATCATTTGGTAACACTTTACTTGACAGTATCGACATAAGAGTGACATGACACTGTCATGAACACATGACAATGTCATGACACATGAACCCTAACCCTAACCCTAATCCTAACCCTAACCTCTAACCCTAAACCTAACCCTAACTTGTTATGATAAAAACCGAATGACACTTAATGACAGAAGCGTTATCATAAACGTTTATGACTTGTTTATGACACATTCATGACAGTGTCATGTCACTCTTATGTCGATACTGTCAAGTAAAGTGTAACCGATCATTTTTACTTAAGAAGACTGACTTATCAAGTCTTATCAAGATAAATTTATTCAATGCACTGGCAGACAAATTTGCTTGTTTTAGGACAAATTTGCTTAATGCACTGGCAGACCAATTTCCTTGTTTTCAGGATGAGATGCCTTAAAAGCAGGGCCCGAATTATCTTTTTGTCTTTAAGGGGGTCTCTCTATCTCATAAAAAGTTGGCACACCCTGTGCATAGCCTAACAAGGCGATACAATTAAATAGCTATAGGCGCGAGTGGCGCTTTTGCGCAGTAGCCTATATGCGCCCGATAGGCCTAGACACACGCACACAATAGAGATTCTTCTTAGAAATGGATTACTTTTAATTCATTTCAACATATTATTGATTCTAATATTCCATATTTAATTTCAATTTCACAATACAAAGATAGACTAAAGGATTTACTCTGAGTGCCATTCTCAATTTCACAACGGTAGGCTAACTCATTTGAACCAGACCACTGTCTCAGATAGGCTATCCTCAGTGTCAAACACAATAATGCATGTAGTATAACTTATACACAAGGAAAATGCACTAACTGGCAGAAAATAATAAAGCCATTGCAGCCAAACTATATGTTCTAGTATTATAGGCTAATGTGCACATAGTAACAACACCTGGGCGTTCAGTCGTCTCGTGTGTTGAACCGTGGGAATAAATAGACGAACAATTTTTGAATTTGCACTGAGATGTTGTCGGGTATTGAATAGGCTATTCCGCCATCAGAGATTGCTAACAGGTGTTTCAAAATATCTGGGAACTTTCCGGAGCTCTGAATGACAGAGGATAGCTACAGATCAGTTCACAGAATCATTGAAGTTAGCTGCATTATGGGCCATAATGTATGCCTTTGTTAATCAACATAGAAGAGGTAAGGCGCAAGTTCAACAGCAAACAGGACTTTTCCGCACGTATCAACCCATGTAGGCTAGCCCAATGAACGCCTATGTAAATAGACAAAACATTCTCATCAAAGAAGGGTAACTTCTTCAGACTTGCGAGTGCTGTCAAATCGATCGTATGCGATTTGCTCATATACCGGTAGTCTAGTGGTGTGGTGGTGAAGTGTCATCATGCTGCGTTCAAGAGCGTAGGGTAGGTCTACGTCCCGTAGTAGCCTTTTAATTTCACGTCTGTAATGGTAAGAGATCGCACAGGGATAGATAATGAGCAGTTGTTTAAGATTAAATTACAATGCCAGACACCTTCAGATATCAGAGACCCCCTCAGATTTTTGACTTTGTTGCTTTCATGGGAGCCAATCCTCACTCTATGGGAGCTCGGCTCCCTCTGGCTCCCACATAATTCGAGCACTGCTTAAAAGTCAAACTCATCTTAAATTAAGTCAAATGATTTTTACAAGAAAGTGTTAGGTAAGTCTATATTTACACTGAAAACAATAGTACCAACTAGATTTTTTGATCTTGATAACTTGTGTAGATTTTATTAGACGAGTAATCTTTACAGTGGTTAGTTTTACATATATTATATTTTTTGCTCACTGGGGTCTTTCTGGCTGAACATTAATGATGTACAGTAAGTAAGACATCTACCAAGAGACATTACAGAGCCTTCAGAGGGACTCACCAAGGGTGATATAGCAGTCCTTTAACGTCCCAGTGGCCTCACTCTCTATGGAGTCCAGGATGTCAGTGCCACAGAGCTAGACCGACACATAGAAACACCAGGGCTAAACATCTGATCACATCAAGCCAATAAAGGATGCCAAAATAGTGCATTCGAATATGGAAGATTATTGTCTTTATTTGAAAGAGGCTTTCCTAGTCTATTGTGTAATACCTGTTTGCAATATTTAGTTTCATTTATAGTTCATATTTAGTTGTTCATTTGTGGCACAAGAGAGACTGATGGTGTGATTTTGTTTAGGCTATGAAAAGTCCTTTGGGACATCATGAACTGTCTGTGAACCTACTGATGCATAGGACTTGAATGTGGCTTGGAGTTGCAGGTGGTTCCTGTGTGTGAGGATGTGGGTGAAGGTGGACTCTTCTGTCCCAAACCGGCCCTCTCCAGCCTTGAGGGGGGAGAAGAGAGAGAGAGAGAGAGAGAGAGAGAGAGAGAGAGAGAGAGAGAGAGAGAGAGAGCATGTCTTACAATTTGCATTTTAAACAGTTCCCAACTACCTCATTCTGGTCTGGCACTTATTCAGATAATGATGTTCTAGGAAAACAAATCTCCAAGAGGTTGTTTAGGTGAATCTGGCAAATAGGACTTGGATTGAATTTGTAAAATAAAGACTTTGGAGATGTTAGGCCCATTCTGTGCCAGTGTCTTGTTTTAAAAATATTAAGTTGCACATGCAGAGTAGTAAACATTACTCTTACAAAGACACTAATCATACCTCGATTAATGCTGCTGCATCTTTCTGAGCTAAGCCCTCATCCACCTCATAGTTTTCGTCCCGGTTGGCCTGGTGGTGAAGAGAAAAGATTAACAACCTTAATAGAGACAGAAAAGAGCTGTTGGTGTTCGCTAACATCAGCTGTCACCACACAGTACAGAAAAGAAGGTAGCTGAAATGGACACCCATTGATACATCACTGCTACCGGAAATTATTTTCCAGTCAGGATGGATTTCTCCAGGACAGAAATAATGCTTCATAATAATCATAGTGGGAAACATAGGGCAGGACATGACTCACACATTTTTCAAAGACGGAGGAAACAGGATGGGCGTGAAAGTTGGGCAAAAATGACCCAGACTCTGCCAGAACACTTATCACCTACAAATACCCACTCTGGAGAGCAGTGGACCACAATACACTTTACTAATAACTCCACACATGTGCTGAATAGAAATAAAGGAATATAAAACTCTTTATACGTTTACCTGAAGGAGAGAGGTCAGCAGGTTCTTCACATCTCCACTCGTGTCACCCTCAATGTCAGACTCCAAGTCACGCCCATTTACTGGTTTAGGGGAT
The DNA here is from genome assembly GCF_018492685.1 of Alosa sapidissima. Lineage (NCBI taxonomy): Eukaryota > Metazoa > Chordata > Actinopteri > Clupeiformes > Clupeidae > Alosa > Alosa sapidissima. The sequence continues at coordinate 11,242,043 of NC_055957.1, read as the reverse complement.
TTAGAGAAGCACAGACATATGAATGGGATTACTCCATTATTTAGAATGAATTCAGAGACCATAACTATTACTGTACTATCAACTCCTTACACATACCTTTAGCGTAGGCCTTTTTCAGGTTTATGATATCCTATTTTAAAATAGATAAGAGTAATATCATTAATAAGACAATAACATATTGGACGGCTACAAATGTTGTAGAACTGATCAATATTATGCATTTTGTCAACACTTCCAGTGTCATACTGTACATCTATGTTCTTCAATGTCATGATTGCACATCGATTCTCAGGTTTCATATGCTATTTAAGCCTATAACCAAGAAATTTAATAGACGTCAATCTCACACAACTTTACAGCGCTAAGAAAGGCAGTTTTCACATTAAAAAGACAGTTTTCACATTAAAAGGCATGTGCTTTCTCACAGTCTAATAACATCTGAGTCCAATTCAGCCTTCCATGTAATGACCATTTACATAATTAACGCTGCTAAACTCTCTGCCCTAAGAAAGCCCTCACTAAATGCTATAATGAATTGTTTGAAGGAGAATTGAGAGGAGTTGTTTCTACTGAATCTGCATGCTGTTGTTGAAGGTGGCTGTGATGCTGTTGACCTGGTTGCTGCTGGTGCACAGGATCTCCACCAGCACGTCCTCGTCAGTGCCCGCCCCCTTCATGGCCTTGCGGAGCTCCTTGGCGGCGTAGACAGGCGGAGGGTCCAGCATGGCAATGATGGCTTTTTCAAAGCTGCCCGTTAGCTCGCCCTTCAGAACCTTCTCCAGCTCCTGAGGGGAAATTACACAGAGGGCACACAAGCAACATCCCCTTTCAACACCAGTGGTATGAAGCCCTTCATCCTACAGCTTTATATTGATATAATATGACACTGAATGATTGTTTGACACTGGCCTGGAGTGAAACTTCATCAGAAATATCCATTCATTTATAACTGACTCATCGAACACTATGCTGTGTATGACAAAAGTCAGTGCTGAGCAGATACTTGGAAGTTCTCTGTAAGGTGTCATCTATATCTGTCATATCTAATATCTTTTAGAAACTTCTGTTCTATTGCAAGGGTGTAGGTGTTCCTGGTAAGCTTATTTAATTGCCTGTCTCAGACTTAGGCATATCAACACAGCTTGTACCACTAAGCCCTCAATCTATTCTCAGACACACCATGAATTTCGAAATCAGTATTGCGTGTAATAAAGCACTGCGCTGACTGCATTAACACCCACACAAATCCAAGCAGAAATAACACCATACTTACATTGTGAAATTTTTCAAAATAGGCTTGCTTAATTTCCAACCTCTGGGCAGCAGACCGGTTGGCTAAAATTAAAATTATGGCCTCTTCATCTGTCCCTGTGAAGTGACCAGGAAATTGTTACAGTGTCAAGGAGATGGATTCTGTGACCGGAATGTCAGTCACTTGCAAGTAGAGTTTATTTAGGCTACTTCAAATTATCGAACATGGAACACAGTGGGTTTGGTTTCAGGACATATTAGTCTATCTTTGCAACATTAAATGTGTGAAGTGTGTTGACATGTCCTGCTAAAATAGGCTACAAACTTACCCAAACCTGTGCAGGCTTTGCGTATGCCGTTGATATCAGACATCACATCAAAGTCTGCATAAGGAACAACGGTGGGCTGAAATAAAAGATCATCCAATACTAAATATTTACACAATATTTCAAAATGGCATTTCATTCAAACATTTCCCTGTACAGATTACGTCCTACTAATCCCTCAATACACTGTCCCTTCGGCCTCTGCTGCTGAAACACATCAGTCAAGAAGGACTGGTGCAGTCGGGACATTCAGCATATACATTCCCCCAGCAGTCGGTGAATCCGAGAGCATCATGCTGAACAGTTAAACATTTCAAGAATTGCCATCGCCTAGAAATAATGAAGTGAGAAAGCCAGCCGTCTTTGATACCAAAAACTATAGCTTAAGCCTGGTAATAAATTTAACACCACAGAATTGCACATAAAAAATCTTCTGAACGGTCATCTCTCTCTCTCTCTCTCTCTCTCTCCCACTTGCCTCCTGTGTTTCTCCACTGTCCCGTCGACATGAAAGCAAAAAACTCCAGAAACATACTTTAAAAAGATCAACTGAACAAAAACAGCCTGTCAGCACTAGATAACACAGGAATTTTAAAATGATCTTAAAATTATCTCACTCACTTGAACGTTTCCCATTTTCAATTTCAGCAGTGTTGTTAGGAAGTCTGTGTGATGTCTGTGATGTCCTGTTGACTCCCAGATCTTAATAGGCTCGTTGCACCCTGGCCCACTCCTGTCATCCACCGCATCAGTGACGTCATGCAAGCTAATTATAGGTGGAGACCAGGTTGCACAAGTTGCATAGCACAGAATGTGTAGGCTATGTGCTCCAACATTTCTTCACAATGTGTTCTGTTAACACTCAACTATTTACATACACTATATTTTTTATTCTGCTGGGATTGCTTTTCAGTGATTTCACTTTATAACCGCATATATCATCCGAAATCAAGTAGTCTAATTTTAGCTATCAACAATTACTGATTCTGGATAAAACTACTGTTTAAATATCTTTAATATTTAAAAAAAAATAGGGAACAGGTTTCATATTAAAACACTTTTTAATGAAAACTGACATTTATTCACTTCATGATTTGATTTGGTAAACTCCATCAGACACAGCAAAAGGTTTTTTTATTTTAATTTGATCAATTCAACAAGAGTGTAAAGTTCTTAAGTGTTAAATAATGTTGTTCCCTACCAGAGTAATACAATCTATTATAAACTATTTTGTTTTGTTAATGATTATTTTATTGGGCCTATCACGACAGTCTAAAACGCATGGTCACTGGCGAATAGTTTAAACAAATTAGTTAACAAATAGTTATGAAATGTTATGAAACATCCGGTGCATGGTGCAAGAAGGTGGGCCTTATGTTTCTTAATCAGTCATGGGTGTGTTTTGAGCGTAACATCATGTCATCTGTCATGACATTTGTCATTCTCTTTAACAGTGCGCAGCGCAACTTCAAACAGCGCATTGGTATTTTGAAAGTCAGCAGCGCATTTGAAGGAATCTGCTTGCACACGAGACCGTATGGAACAGTTATTCCACTAAACCATGCTTTACTAAAAGTTAGCAGAGTATAGCCTACACGCAATTGCACTCGTCTATAATTTGAACTCATTGGCAAAGTGAAACTAACTTCACCGTAGTCTCATAGTCAACGACAAAACAGTTATACACAGTTACTTTCACTATTGACTGAAAATAGGTTACCATCAAAAACATAGCCTGAAAAAAGCAACACTTACGCCAATAATGTTCGAATGACTGAATAAAAAAACGAAGGACATTTATCCTGCAGAGGAGTTGCTGCTTACATCTCGTAACAGTGCATCTTCAGCTGTGCTTCACATTTGCCTCTGGCCTCGCCTATCACTTTTATCCCATCATTACCAATTTGCAAATGATGGTGAATAACTACTCATTGTGAGGTGTTTTTCGTAATATCTTTATTCTAACTATGTTTCCCATTGTAATACTGTAATTTGTAATGTTTTGCATGGATGTGTACTGGTGCGCCTTCGTGGATGAAAGAAGCATGGTGAGCCCTTAAAATAACATCACAACTCGTTATGGACTTCTGACCAGGTTCCTCTTGGTCAGAGGTGTAGTGTGTTTTAGGTAGTGGTAGTGTATGATAGCGATGTTTAGACAACGCTAGACCCCTCCTCAGGTCGGTAACTGCCACACCCCTTGGCGCATTGCTCAATAAAAGAGATGTGCAAGATAAGAATAAACGCTGTGCTTGGATAATAATCCGCTTATACAGTAGGGCCCTATGTATTATGTAACATAACATTTTTAAACACTTTCTTTTACAGTTTCGCATTGTGACCCTTTATCTGAGGACAGGTTAAATTGCATGTATTTTCAGCGCTCATATTTTAAGAAATTCCAATGGAAATATTTTTAAAAATGTATTATGTATTAAAAAATTTCTTATTTCAAGAATCAGTGTAATACAGCCATTATCAGAATCAAAATCAGAATCAGAATTAGCTTTATTGGTTTGTGTGAACAATCAAGAGATCAGAAAGAAAGTTAGATACCTTATATGTTGGTGTGGAGAGGGTACAGCCTAATTTGCATAGTGAAGTATTTGCATGCTCAGGTTTTTGTAAATTTGTTTGGCAGTCAGTGTTTTTAGTCCTGCTGAACATCATTTTACTGCACAGAAATTCTGTCTATATGCAGCTAAATGTTGCTGGTGTTTACTTAATATAAAAAGGGAAATTGACGTCATGAAATGCACACATGGTGCACAGCACATAAAAATAGGCTTGTAACAAGCTTTTCAAATGCTCATTTGATTGCACTACCAACAGTTTTCAGAGTAACAATGATGTTGAAGCTATGGAATAAGCACTTGTAAAACAGCAACAGCCATCTACAATGTAGTACAAAGAATTATTTTGGAAATTATGGTCAGTATGTGCAAACAGTCTAAATCAAAATCATGAACTGCACAACTGTGAAGTGGCCTTGGTACTGGAGCTGAAACAAATGGGCATTGTCATTTGAGCTCAAACAAAACAGCAGCAACCCACGTGTTCTCTGTGTATTGACAGCTGACCAGGCACTGACCAGCATACGCATGCAGAATGGAATGCTTTTGATTCTTCTCAATACTTTCATCCATTTAAATACACAGGATGAAAATTAGTTTCTGAGAGACAAAATATTCTGAAATAGCTTGCTGTTCATGTTCTGTGAGAGATTAATACCTTTTCAACATTGTCTGCACTGGACTTAATTGGTATCCACCAGGCTATCCAGCTGGCTAGGCTTCATTCTCACAGGAGACCCTGTAAGGATGTTGTAGGCTAATGAACCCATCATACCTTTAAAATGTTGTAGGCTAATGCACCCATCTTACTCTGAAAATCCAGATGTGCCCCCTCCATACATTGTAATCAGAGAAATGTCTTTAAAATGGTAAGTTTAAACATCTATAATAAACGTTACTGGATCTTATATGTACCATACACTATGGATAAGCATGTCATGATAACCATGTCCTCAGGGAGGCAATGTTGTCTAGATGTACTTGAGATATGGGGAGGTTGTGTGGGCTGGGCATAACAGAATCATTAATGCATATGTATGGCACATCTCTTATCCCATTGTTGTATACTTGGCATATCAGTAGGTGAACTGACCCTAAAGATTGATGATTACGGCTAAATATGTGGTGAGCATCTGGTTTATTAAGCTTTCTGAAGAGGTCAGAATGATGTTGTTGAAGGATTTGCAAATATGCTATATGAAGTGGACTGCTGAGTGTGATAGAGATCCTGCTGTTACCTTTAAAAAAGAAACTCCAGGTGGCCAATATGTTACTTAACAATGGACTCTTATTGTGGATCAGGTTTACATAGAGATGGATTCAATTTCAGCGTCAACTACTAAGCCTGTAGGTACAATGTCTTGAAATGTATAGACACTCAAAGCACAAGGAGGAACCTCACTAACCACCACAAATGTGTATGATAAGCCTCACCGTCACGAGAGGGTGTTACATTTTATTAACCTTAAATTAACAGCCCCATGTATCACCTTATCATGTCACAGTCATGTCTATCATTGTTTATAGGCATGCTATCACAGTTGAACACAATATAAATCTACAATGTAAACACCCCCATCCATGTGGATGTAACAACTTGTCACTGGACATCAGTACAAGCACAAAATACAGTGGATTAGGCAGGTATAGTTTCCATTGGATGATCCTTTGAAAATCTTTTGCGGGAGTCTAAGTGGTCAGTGAAGAAACATGTGCTGTCCTGCAGAAGCCACTGGAGCACTGTACCTTTGAAATACATGTGCTGTCATGCAGAAGCCACTGGAGCACTGCACCTTTGAAATACATGTGCTGTCATGCAGAAGCCACTGGAGCACTGTACCTTTGAAATACATGTGCTGTCATGCAGAAGCCACTGGAGCACTGTACCTTTGAAATACATGTGCTGTCATGCAGAAGCCACTGGAGCACTGTACCTTTGAAACACTTCCCCTTCAGTCAACATCACTGGTTATGTTTGATAAGAGTAGCTCTACATTATACCACGGCACCAGTCGAGTGAAGACAGCAATGCAAGAAAACAAGAGATTAATAAATAAATATAATTGATATAAACGGAACAGCATCTGTGTGTCTGATTATCCATGCAATGCCCATTTGCCACCTTCTGGATTCATTACATCCAAAGTTCAGGTATAGGGAGAGCTGGGAGGAGGAAACAGCTCCTAGGCTACAATCAAATAGGCTGGCTATCATGTGCTTTTTGCCTGCCGCTGCTGTCCTTAAAGTCCCATGGTCAGACGTCTTCCATGTTAACACTCTTGAGTGGCCCAGCTTAGTTCATTTGGGAATTCCTAAAATAACAATAATAACAATAAATAACAATATGGACCGCAAAATTGCAACACTGAACCAAGAACAAGTAAATTATGATATTTTCTTCTTTGAAAATGTGTATTATAAGAGTCTAGCCTGTGTGTGTAAACATTTTTTGATGATCTGAAATTCCTAACCTAGTGTTCTAGAGGTATTTTAATGGAAACGCTAACCCATGTGACTAGATAGTTGTTTAAGAAAAGCTGCTGCTGTAGCCACATAGGCTACTTTGACAGATAAAAAAAAAAAAATCGGTTACACTTTACTTGACAGTGTCGACATAAGAGTGACATGACACTGTCATGAACGTGTCATAAACAAGTCATAAACGTTTATGACAACGCTTCTGTTATTAAGTGACATTCGTTTTTTGTCATAACAAGTTAAGGTTCGGATTAGGGTTAGGGGTTGTTAGGGTTAGGGGTTAAGGGTTAGGATTAGGGTTAGAGGTTAGGTAAGGGGAAGAATGAAGTTTAAAAGTGGTGTAATGTTCTTTCTGTGCACTGGCCTATTGGTACCATACCCTTTAGCTTCTCTTTTATGTAAAAGCATGTTAAAATGTATTGTAGAGTTCCATGGTCTTAACCTGAATGAACTATATTTCAAGAAATGATCTAAGATGTAGATGGTAATAAATAAGTAATAAATAGATAATAACTAGTTAATAAATATTAATAATTTAGTTATTAAGAAACTCATTCAAGGTAAAAATCATAAAAGTACTTAATATCAAGGTTCTAAAATAGTCCAAAAGTGCCTACTAGGTAATATCCACAGTACAGGTAAGATAAGTGCTAAAATTGTGTGGTCATAATAAGTGCTAAAGTGCAAATGTGCAATATAAATAGATTAAATATATAATTGTAATAAAATACACTCAATATAGATAAAACACACACAGAGAAAGACAAAAGGAATACCAGTGCTGTAAAGAAAACACAAGGACACCAAAGACTAAAAGTGCTATTTCCTGACATTAAGTAAAAGACAAGAGACAATTAAAATAAGACCATGGGCTCATACATTTAAATAACTTTATTAAATAATCCAAAAGCAAACCTTAATTTAGTTTTTCATTTAAACCGTTGGGACTAATTTGTTTTTAATTTTAAACTCCAGTTTCTTTCTGCCCTTTTTCTTTGTTTTGAGGTCCAGCCTGAATTCCCCTCCAAGGAGCCAGTGGTGAGGTATGTTGTGTTATGTGTTTGAAAGTGTGTGACCAGGTGCACTGGAAGTGTTTTTCTGGATGTTGTTGAGATGTTGTTAGAGTCTTGTCCGCAGTGTCTGTCCTGTTTCACCAATGTAAATGAGATGGCAATGTATGTGTGTGCATGTAATAGCATAGACCAGGGCCCACTTCCCCGATAACGACGGAGACACGCTCTTAAGAGGGTTTTCTACGATTCATCTTACGATCGTTCGTTTGGTTTTTCCGACTGTTTCCCGAACATGCTCGTAGCGTGAACGCGCATGCACTGCTCTTAAGATGCTCTTAAGGGGAGCTGTCCACGTTAATAGTTCTGAAATATCCTCTGATTTGACGGTGATGTCAGGTGACTGCACGTCACAGCTATAGGCCTACCATTTAAACTTCGGATCTACACATTAATTCACATCAATACGAGAATATAGAAACACTTTGACATCTGCATGTAAGCATCCCAAGTAGGTTATATACCACACAGAGACATAAATAATTGTAATTATTTTAAGATTAGATTGTTGCACCATGCAATAATTTTTCGCGGTGCCACTTAAGAACACGTTTGAAGATAAGAAAGAAGTCGAGTAAGAAAGGGAGGAAATGTGTAGGCTTAGATTTTGATGCAGTAGGCTACAGACTAAACCACATGTTGCTTTCTCTGCTTTTTACCTCATAGGCCTAATAAAATATTCACTTAGCAAAGATAATGTCAAACTATTCTGGCAACGTCTCGTTTCATAACTTGATTGCATTTTTGTCCGCTTTTCATTACATTATTATGACCATTAAATGTAGGCTATTTTGCACGCTAAAATCTGATTAATCACAGGTAAACACAATAAAGAATGGGAACGCAAATTGGATTATGTATTCTAAATTGTAATTCCTCTGTATGTCCTGTTGGTGACCTCAGTGAGAAGTACTGTTAAGACGCTCTTAGCCGGTAACGAGTACTCTGGAGCACTCGTAGATCTACGAGTGTTTTCACGATGCTCTTAAGCTACGATGGTTTCGGGAAACAGTCGGCAAATCTTAAGACGTTCGTAAGAGGGACTTTACGACGTTCTTAGGCTTAAGATGCTTTCGGGGAAGTGGGCCCAGGTTGGAGCTGTCTGGGTGCAAGGATGTTGTAGGGGCTGAAAGGTGAGAATGTTAGTGATGAATTGAAATGTAGTGAAATGTACTGCTTCTCTGGGGGTGGGAGGTGGGTGTGAAGGTGGAACGAACAAGGAGGTCTTTAAGATTCTTGTTCTTCCTGTAGGCAGAAATGGGTGTGTACTGTGAGAAGTGAGGGTATTATGTTTGAAGTTTATTGAAGTGTTTTTTGAGTTGTGAATGAAGGTGTAGTGTATGGGTAGAGTAGGTGGACACTATAGGGATAATCTTAGCTGGGACAGCTAGAGAGGGTACAGACAAAGGGGGCATGGGTAGGTTAGGGTAAGGGTTAAGGTTAGGGTTGGGGTTGGGGTTAGGGTAAGGGTTAGGATTAGGATTAGGGTTCAGGTTTGGGTTAAGGGGTCCAGGATTGGGGTTAGAAAAAGGGTTTGGATTAGGATTGGGGTTAAGGTTAGGATTAGGGTGTGGGTTAGGGTTAGGGGGCCCAAGTAAAGAAGTGTCACTAGAGTTAGGTTTAGGGGGCTTAATAGTAGGATTAGAAGAAGGGAATTGGGTGTGGGATATGGGGTGGGAATTGGAAGTGGGGGCAGGACAGGTGGTATTGGTAAAAGAAAGAGGGAGAGGATTAGGAAGGGGGAACAGGTTGGGAGTAGGTGACAGGTGAGTAGTAGAGATTGGGTGGGTCAAGAGAGACAAACTGGGTGGGGAAGGTGTCAAAATGGATGTCTGTGATGTGTGTGAGGTAGTATATGTGCGAGTGGGAGCAAGACCAGCCGATGTTTATTTTTTTTATTTTTCGCAGGAAGCGTTTGGAATAATTGCGAGACCGGAGAGCTGAGAAGAGGACAGAGGTGGCTTCATGGAAATCTGCAAGGTAAGTACATATTCTATGAAATCTGATGATCTGTGATTTGATTATTCCTTTGAAGGTATGCCTGGGATGATAACTACGTTTATGGAGTAAGGCATGTGAATCTGTGGGTTTAAAGTAGACCTTTGTGTTGATTCCCTTCTGTGAAGGGGAAATGGGAGTGAGGAAGACTGTGGTGTCCAGGAAGTTCACTGAGTGAGGGTGAGTAGTGGCTTTAAGTTTTATTGAAGGGTGATGTGTATTGAGAATGTCTAAGAAGTCATAGAATAATGGCAGAGGATGTGACCAAGCACCTATAATATCATGTAAAAACCGGAAATAAAAAAGTGGTTGAAATGGACATTTGGCTAAGGCTGCTTGCTCCTACTCGCTCATGTATATGTTTGCGTAATCTCTGGCCCATGGCAGTTCCGTGAATCTGGAGGTAAGTTTTATTGTCAAAGTCGAAGTCATTGTGAGTAAGACAGAGTTCTATGAGCTGTAGTAGGATGTTGTCTGGTATGAGGGATCCAGGGAACCTAGGGTTAGGGTTAGGTTTCATGTGTCATGTCACTCTTATGTCAATACGGTCAAGTAAAGTGTATTTTATGACTTTTGCACCTTTATTTTTATTTTTACACTTATGTTATTGCTCTTATCATTCTTTTTGTTTTATCTTATTTCTAAGTGCTGTTGTTAAGCACCTTGTATTGCTGTTTGCACGAAAGGCGCTTTATAAATAAAACTGAATTGAATTGAATTACCAAAAATTCAAATGATTTTCGCTTTGGTTAGCTAGTAGCCTACGTTATGTGCTGTGAAGTCAGTGAAGTTACTTGTATTAAGTGCATACCTAGAACCAAAATATTCAATGTGCTTGATAATCAGGGCCGGTTCTAGCCTACTACATTTAGGCTATAGTGACAATGGCCCCAAATTTTTGAGATACCCTTACCAGAGGTAGAACTAAACACAACAATGTTTTTCCTCATCTCCAGAGGCGGACAGAGTACACAGCTCCATTACAGTACTTGAGTAAAAGTACAGATACCCCTTGCTAAATTTTACTCAAGTACAAGTAAAAGTACAACAGTCAGATGTCTACTTAAGTAAAAGTACTGAAGTACTTGTTTTTAAAAGTACTTGAGTATCAAGAGTACAAGAGTATATTTTCTAAATATCGCATTACTACTGCCACAGTGCTTACATTTATGTACAGAAACGTCCTACATGAAGTTATGAAAAATGTTAATGTGGAGAATGTAAAAGGAATTGAAATACATATTTCAAATGCAAAATACTATTTTGTAATTGAAACACTTGAAGCGAATACTATCATTAACTTGCAAATTGAAATAGTCTGGCGAGGTGGGACCACGGGTTGGCACATTCCCGGCATCCAGTAACCTGTTGCGTCTTCATCCATTGTTTCGTCCATGGTTTCGTCTCTTATCTAAATCTGACCATGGAGTTGACTGGCGGAAAGCTGAAAGTGATTGCTGATAGGCTGTCCCAATCAGTGGCGCCTGCGCAATCCAATCACGTTTGAGAGGGAAACAACAAATTGAGGGTTTCCGAGATTTTTCTTTTTTCCTTTTTTTTTTAAAAAAGTAACGGGTACTCACGGTTATGGATAGAAATGTAGCGGAGTAAAGAGTACAATATTTGCCTCTCAAATGTACTTGAGTAAAGTCATGAGTAGTCCCCAAAAATTATACTCGAGTAAACCTACAGATCCCAAATTGTACTCAAGTACTGTACTCAAGTAAATGTAGGCCTACTCCGTTACTGTCCGGCTCTGCTCATTTCTAAGGTCTCCCATATATGAAATGGATTCTTGGCTAAAAATATTTTAGGCCTACTGCTAAGATTGTTAAATTAACAGAAATTGTTACTGTATACACCCCAAAACCAACTTGGCATGTTTACAGTCAGGAAGTTGCTTTACCTACTAAAGATTGGATGTGAATATCTTGATGTATGGAATATAGTAGTATTAAGTATATATACTCTTTTGATCCCGTGAGGGAAATTTGGTCTCTGCATTTATCCCAATCCGTGAATTAGTGAAACACACTCATCACAGTGAACACACAGTGAGGTGAAGCACACACTAATCCTGGCGCAGTGAGCTGCCTGCAACAACAGCGGTGCTCGGGGAACAGTGAGGGGTTAGATGCCTTGCTCAAGGGCACTTCAGCCGTGGTCGGGATTCGAATCCAACCCTCCAGTTACAAGTCCGAAGCGTTAACCAGTAGGCCACCGCTGCCCCTAATGAATGGAGACATGTAAACACATACCTAAAATAAGCGGACATGCAAAAAATGAATATCTATGCAGAATGTTTTCATTTACTTTGTGGCTGCTTTACCAGGGATTATCATAGAACACATATGATGGCTTGTGGGAAAGGTGGGGTTGTTCTGAATCCAACAATACCAAATATGTAAATATAGTATGACGAATCAGGATGTTCTGTCACTCAATGTATGAGGTGTCCAAAATGAAAGAAAACGAAACACTGCCAAAACACAGTCTCCAAGTCCAAATCACATTATCAGTGGTGAGGAGAATGTTGACAAATTCATTGTTATTACAAGGTAAGTTACATAAGGTAAGTGCTGATCTATATTTACATTTAATAATGATTTCATACTGTATGTCACAGTAAACAATTCATATGAAGCACAGATCCAATTGAATCAGGTTAACATTGGGATGGAACACCTTTATTAAAATATTCACTTGAATTTTGTTTTGATGGTGATGAAGGTCCATAAAACTCTGGCTCCATATACAGATGATATTTCCTCCAAAATCAAAGTTTCATATCATGTATCATGTAGAGCGAAGTACTGCAGTAAGACAAAAATCAGTGAGCAGCAGCAAGTTGAAAATGTTGAGAGTAAGAGCACATCTGCACCAAGAAGGCTGAGTAGGGCTGATACAACATCATTTCAAATACGGAAAGATTGTTTCATTTGTGTGAAGGCCAGCGTAGTGCACGTATAGAAAGGGTCTGCCTCTGGGTCTACTACCTAGCTCGAGTTGCTGCAGCCAACAGCCAAGGATGGGCAGTTTTTCTGATTCAAAATATATATGTCTAATACAAAAATCGTATTTTTAATTTGAAGTATGTAGTTTAAAAATGCTGACAAATATTTTTGGAAAAAACCAATAGCCTACTTTTGGGGATCTGATGACATGATAAAAGTGCAAAACAATGAATGTAGCCTCTGACTGGTGCTGACTTTGTCCAGACTTGTTGTGATCATAATCTTGAGATTTAGGAAAATTGAGAACTTTAATGATCAGTTTCTTGAGACCTTTAATCATCCAATCGGCACACATGGAACCGGTAATGTGGTTGCCCTGCAACATTGCTCAATCGGTGCATGCATTGACGATGTCAGAGATATGTCTCCACCTTGTAGGCCTACTGCTTGACAAGTTCAGTTGTGACTTTTTGAGTGTATCTCTGACAGTATTTAGGCGATGTAACAGGAAAGTCAACATAATTGATCTGTTGACTGTTTGCAGGTTATGACATGTCCCCTAGGCAGAAAAGCTGTTGCTCTCAAACACTGTCCACTTAAGCAAGAGTCAGTGTACGGATGAAGGAATGTATTATTTAATATACAGATATGGACGGTTTGGAAAGTGATATCATGCTCCATTTAAAGAGCATTTAGTACTTTAAAAAAAATGCAGCATTTAATTTTGATACATGGTGTGGCTAATGTATTTTGTAGTTTATTTTGACACACTTAAAATTAGGGTATTTGATATTTTATTTTAAACAGTGCTACACTCTGGTGGCATTTTTAAAATCAAGCCCCCTAGATTGTAGTATTGTAGCTGCCTGGCTACTCTAGCCGATGGCTGCAGCAAAACAAGCTACGTAACACAGATTGTTTTCAGGGTTTTTTCTTGTACAGACAGTACTCAGTGACTTCGAGAAACATAGATCTATGTGAAAAATTTGAGTTTTCTTTTAAGGCATCAGGAGGGAGTTTTACCTAACAAACATGCATAGGCCTACTACACAGCTAGTACCAGCTAGCTACCATTACACTCAACACCAACCCATCTACATCCAAGCTGCGCTTGAGGGTGCACACCGCACAGATGCACAACTGAAAAAAAAAAATCTTGACTTTGTTTGGGTGGGCAAGACACAATGCTTGGGTGGGCTTAGCCCACCCTGGCCCCTACCTAGAGCCGACCCTGTTGCTAATGCATGGAGTGGGTGAACAAAAATAAATGTATAAGAAATAAAATGGATAACAGCACCATCTAGAGACTGACAATTCACCCTTAAATGTCTTGCTGCCCTTAAATGCCTCAACTACAACAAAGTTATAGTAAAATGCCATTCTAGCACATTGGGTAAATTTCCTTTGTAGATCATTCTTTGAAGATCACTGTACAATAACAGTTAACTGAAAAGACCATAGTTAGGCGGATTTGATTGATCTTACAGTTAATAGTTTATTTTGTTTAGTTTCAATTCAATTCAATTCAATTCATATTTTCACATCCTATTTCACACAGCAATAACATAATAGTCCCTAGTAAACTCCCATTGAAGGGAGATAGCCTACTGTGTAATTTCTCAAACAGTTACAGAACTGACATTCTGGTGTTATGGTGTGAAAGGCTAGTGTTTATATGCTAAGTGATATTCTAATTGCATCTGTATATGGATTTACAGCAATACAGCAGCGTTTAAGAGCTTTTTAATGACATGCATACACCATATAACTGATGATAAATTAAGCAGAGGCATACTGCAGATTCCTCCTTTCTTCACAAGTTAAAACAAGGACCTGAACACCTCTACATTTAATACAAAGCTGAGGTCTAAGATCAGGGCCAATGTTGTTAAAGTGAGTTTACTTCCAGTAGTGTGTTAAAATAGACTACACATGGTTTTACTAAGATAAATTATGATTAATACCTTGTTAAGTGTTGAGTTTCTAAGAAGCCCCATATGGCAGTAGGTTTGCTGTGTTATTACCTGGAGACAACTATCACCTGTTGCACCACCACTCTGTAGCATTGGTCCCCTAAACAGAGGCAGAGGAAGAGCCTCTGAACCTCAGCAATGTCTGACTATGTGATTACCGTGATGTGTGTCACCTGACGGCACTTAGGTTAAAAAGTTAGTGGAAAAATTATGGGAGACAGACAGACAGAGAAAGGTAGGAATATTTGGTGTCAACACCCCCAACAGACAAAAGGAGTGTGTATTTGAAAGAAAGAGAGAAAGCAAAACAGAGAGAGAGACAGAAAGAAAGAGAGAGACAGAGCGCGGGGGTGCTGGCTGAGTTCTGTTGGTTGGCGGGAGCTGAGAGTAGGCCAGCTGGTGTGGCAGCTTGGCCGTCTGCGTGGCCGTCTCTCAGTGGAGGAGCTCCATCAGCAGACGCTTGAAGTCGCCGCCGCAGTCAGAGCTCAGCGCATCCTTCAGAGTCACATCATACTTCTCCAGGTACATGTCTTTGATGGTCTCCAGATCAATCTGCCGGGCAATCAGGTAAAACAAGCCAACCAACAAATTAACAATTTGGGAAAGGGAAAGTTTATCACCAGTGACATAAAGCTGTACTTACTTGCGTATTTTATGTTATAGCTATGGACGCATACTATGGCTCGTTTGAAAGGTGAGACTTTAAGCTCTCAGTAGGTACAAACCGTTTATTTCTACATGCCTCTGTTCCTGAGAAATCCCAAGCTAAACAGTGGCTAGTTTTCATCAAAATCCCTGTTTTTTTTTTCTAGGAATGGAGATAGCGTTGTGTTGCCTGCAAAGTTTCCGGGAAGTGACCTAGCACGACCTGGCGAGACTGCCGCCTAGTGATAAACCCAATAAAATAAATGGCCTGGTTTTGACCTGACATGCATGCGTCACTGATTCGACCCAAAGCGGCAACCATCAAAAGCCTAGTTATGATAAAATGTCCAGATAAAATGTCCAAATTGTGCGTTTTCATGAGTTTTAGATCGTTATCTATTTCAGTTCAATTCATCATAGAGTTCCCAAAATCGCACATAAGGTGTGTTAGAGTGTCTATTTTTGTAATTTAAAAAAGCAAAAACTCAATATTGCGTTTTTGGCACTCTATGCATGGGAACAAAAAACGCAATATTGTGTTTTTGGCACACAAAGTGTTAAAGGATAATTCTGGGAATTTAGCCCTTTGAATCCCTTTTCTTGTTTGTTTTGGATGGAGTGGTGAACACCGAAGTTTTGATGATGGTTCCTTTCTCGACTTTCTGACTCGTTTTGAATTGCCTCTGACTGTTTCAGAATGGCTGGCTATGGGCATGCACAAACATGTCCTTAAAACAACCCTTAACGTTCGTTTTCAAAACTGTGCAACTCACCGAGTGGTTAGTGGTGTTCGCGACCGCTCGGTTATCAGTACTCATTCTGTCTTATCGGCTGCCTTTGACACAGTGAATCACCGCATCCTTCTCTCTACACTCTCAAACGTGGGAATTTTTGAACTCTACAACATACGGAAAATCAGGACTTACTTGACTCAAGATGCTACTCAACTCCTGGTACAGGCAATAGTCATCTCGCAACTTGTCTACTGTTATGCCCTCCTGATCGGTCTCCAGCCTGCGCAGCGTGCCTGGTCTACAACCAACCCAAAAGGCCACGTTACCCCGCTGCTCATCCAGCTACAATGTCTACCTATGGCCGCCCGCATCAAATTCAAGTCTCTAATGCTTGCCTACAAAGTAGTCTCTGGTTCTGCTCCCACCTACTTGAATGCCCTCATACAGGCATATGCTACCTCCCGACCGCTGTGCTCCTCAGACGAACAACGTCTAGCTCTGCCACCGGTACGCTCAGGCCAATCCAAACTTCTTTCCTCTGTTGTTCCTCGTTGGTGGAATGCGTTACCAGTTCCTACTAGAGCAGGGACATCCCTCTCCATCTTCAAAAAACTCCTGAAGACCAAGCTCTTCAGACAACATCTCCTCTCGTAGCACTACCTACAACTAGTCTTGCTGATCCTAGCACTTACCACTTGACTAGAACTGACACTTGACTGTTTAAAAACAGCACTTACTGATGCACTTATTCTTATTGTACTCCACCTTTTTAAACTGTAGAATTGTTGAGAGAATTGCTTTAAAAACTGTTTAACATGTTGTTAGTCGCTTTGGCTAAAAATGCGTTACCCACATGTAATGTAATGTAATGTAATGAGTGATTGATTGATTGATGATTGAAAGTCTTTTTTGTAATCTGCTTCTCCAAGCAGTGTCGAACATGAACTCATACACATGAGACGAGTTAAGTTGCGAAAGACTCAAGCGTGAAAGCCCCCTCACACATGGAAGCACTCCATAGCCCTGTGACTGCCAGGACTAGGGTTGCTGGTGGATATGCATCAGCCAGGTCGCCTGCAGCACAGACGCTCTGCAGGACAGCTCTGCCGTACCTCGGAGCGGCCCACGATGATGCGGATGAGTGTGTCCTCGTCAGTACCAGCTCCTTTCATGGCACTGTTCAGCTGGCGAGCGAAGTACAACTGGGGGTTTTTGGCACAGCGCACTGACAACAGCATAGAAAGATTTATTATTGATGAGTGGTGTGTTGTCTGGGTCCAAGTTGTTTTGTCATGAAATAAAAAAAACTCAATAAACTGTACTTTCAGAGTGGTCAGTTTTACAGATATCTAATAAACCATTTTTGCCATTAGACTCTATTATTTTATGCCATACTCATCCTATTTATATGGTGTATTCTAACATACACATTAGTATGAAAATTCACTAATAAAAAACTTTTACCTTTTTGTATCAAAACATGGCTGTGTACAACAGATATTTAATAAGGCTCACTTGGGTCTTTCTGGTTGAACATTAATGATCTCCCTGCTGAAAAAAACAGCCCGACCAGTTCAAGATGGATTGCTGGCTGACCAGCTTGTTAATCAGCTTGTTTGACCATCAATGATGGTATACTGTAGTAGTATATATACTCTTTAATCCCGTGAGGGAAATTTGGTCTCTGCATTTATCCCAATCCGTGAATTAGTGAAGCACACAGTGAACACACAGTGAGGTGAAGCACACACTAATCCCGGCGCAGTGAGCTGCCTGCTACAACAGCGGCGCTCGGGGAGCAGTGAGGGGTTAGGTGCCTTGCTCAAGGGCACTTCAGCCGCTTCGGGGTTCGAACCGGCAACCCTCCGGTTACAAGTACGAAGCGCTAACCAGTAGGCCACGGCTGCCCCTGTGGTTGACTAGCTAGACAATGTTTTCGCAAAACTCTTGCGAAAACATACCTTCAGCTGGTTTATCCAGCTTACGATGGTAATCCATCTGTTTTTGCTTGTCGTGCCACCTCAAGCTGGTCATTTTAGCTGGTGTTACTGGTCTTACATTGCTGGTTTCTAGCGTTTTTTTTCAGCAGGGCTGTAAGTAGGGCATCTACCAAGAGACATTACAGAGCCTTCAGAGGGACTCACCCAGAGTGATATAGCAGTCCTTTAACGTCCCAGTGGCCTCACTCTCTATGGAGTCCAGGATGTCAGTGCCACAGAGCTAGACCGACACATAGAAACACCAAGGCTAAACATCTGATCACATCAAGCCAATAAAGAATGCCAAAATAGTGCATTCGAATTTGGAACATTGTTCTCTTTTTTTGAAAGAGGCTTTCCTAGTCTACTGTGTAATACCTGTTTGCAATATTTAGTTTCCTGTTCAGTTTTAAGTGGCACAAGAGAGACTGATGGTGTGATTTTGTTTAGGCTATGAAAAGTCCTTTGGGACATCATGAACTGTCTGTGAACCTACTGATGCATAGGACTTGAATGTGGCTTGGAGTTGCAGGTGGTTCCTGTGTGTGAGGATGTGGGTGAAGGTGGACTCATCTGTCCCAAACCGGCCCTCTCCAGCCTTGAGGGGGGAGAAAGAGAGAAAACAAAGAGAGAGAGCGAGAGAGAGAGAGAGAGAGAGAGAGAGAGAGAGAGAGAGAGAGAGAGAGAGAGAGAGAGAGAGAGAGAGAGAGAGAGAGAGATTCAGATAATGATGTTCTAGAGGAAAACAAATCTCCAAGAGGTTGTTTAGGTGAATCTGGCAAATAGGACTTGGATTGAATTTGTAACACAAGCCTGCAGGAAATCAAAAGACAAGACTTTGGAGACGTTAGGCCCATTTTGTGCCTGTATGTTGTTTTAAAAATGTTAACTTGCACAAACTGTAATTAGTAAACATTACTATTACTAAGACAGTAATCATACCTCAATTAATTCTGCTGCATCTTGTTCAGCTAAGCCCTCATCCACCTCATAGTTTTCATCCCGGTTGGCCTGGCGGTGAAGAGAAAAGATTAACAACCTTAATAAACACAGATCGGTGTTCATCAGCTGCCACCACAACAGAAAAGAAGGTAGCTGAAATGGATACCCATTGATACATCACTACTGATAATTTTCTAGTCAGGAATTTATCTAATAGAAATGGCATCATAGGTTGACAGATTTCTCCAGGACACCTGTACCTACTGAAGGAGCTTATGTTCAGGCAGCAGAAATAATGCTTCATAATAATCATAGTGGGAAACATAGGGCAGGACATGACTCACACATCTTTCAAAGACGGAGGAAACAGGATGGGTGTGAAAGCTGGGCAAAAATGACCCAGACTCTGCCAGAACATTTATCACCTACAAATACCCACTCTGGAGAGCAGTGGACCACAATACACTTTACTAATAACTCCACACATGTGCTGAATAGAAATAAAGGAATATAAAACTCTTTATACGTTTACCTGAAGGAGAGAGGTCAGCAGGTTCCTCACATCTCCACTCGTGTCCTCCTCAATGTCAGAACCCAAGTCACGCTCGTTTACTGGTTTAGGGGATTTAGAGAAGCAGAGACATATGAATGGGATAAATTATTTAGAATAAATTCAGAGACCATAACTATTACTGTACTATCAACTCCTTACACATACCTTGGGCGTAGGCCTCTTTCAGGTTTATGATATCCTATTTTAAAAGGGATAAGAGTAATATCATTATTAAGACACTGCAATATTGCAAGGCTACAATGTTGTAGAATTGATCAAAATTGTTCAATTTGTCAACGCTTTCAGTGTCATACATCTATGTTCTTCCATGTCAGTGTCATGAGTGCACATGAATTCTCATTATTCTCTTATGATGCTATTTATATACTGTAAGCGTATCACCAAGAAGTTTAATAGCCTCACATAATTTCACAGTGTAAAATACATTTTTTTTTTTTACATGACACGGCTGCTGCTTTCTCAGTGTCCAATTTAGTACAGCCTTCTAAATAATTCTAATTTCCATGGAAACATGAATTCCGTCAAACTCTCTGCCCATGCACTAAGAAAGCCTTTACTTATGTTATAATGAATTGTTTGAAGGAGAATTGAGAGGAGTTGTTTCTACTGAATCTGCATGCTGTTGTTGAAGGTGGCTGTGATGCTGTTGACCTGGTTGCTGCTGGTGCACAGGATCTCCACCAGCACGTCCTCGTCAGTGCCCGCCCCCTTCATGGCCTTGCGGAGCTCCTTGGCGGCGTAGACAGGCGGAGGGTCCAGCATGGCAATGATGGCTTTTTCAAAGCTGCCTGTCAGCTCGCTCTTCAGAACCTCCTCCAGCTCCTGAGGGGAAGGCACACAGTGGGCACAAAGGTTCTTTTGGAAGCTGCTGAGCAACATCCCTTCTCAACAACAGTGGATGGAGCCCTTCATCCTACAGCTTTATGTTGATATAATATGACACTGAATCATTCTTCAAGACTATCTGTTTGAATCTTGTATACTCCTGTGCACGATCACATAGGTTATCAGTCATCAAACACTATAGGCCTAATGTGCATATTTCCAAAATGATGACAAAAATTTAGTTTAGTTATAGTGCTGAGCAGTTACTTGGAAGTTTTCTGTCAGTTTTTTCAGACATAGGCAGGGATGTAGTGGAGGCTAAACGCAAGTAAATGCAGTTTACCCACCTCTGAAATTTCAGAAGTAGAGTTTATCCACCTCTTATTAGAGTTTATCCACCTCTCAAAAGAGTTTATTCACCAATTGCAACTTTTAACAGTCAAAAATCACACTGTATTATCCACTTTCACAATATGCACATTCAACAACACTCCAGGAACCATTTAATACCACTGGTATTATTATTGGACAATAACCTCCACCATCATCAAACATGTTCTGAATGCCTTTTTTAAAAATCCAATACCGCATGCCACAGTCCACCTCACCGAGATCCCAGAATTCATAGCAGAAATAACACCATGCTTACGTCGTCATATTTTTCAAAATAGGCTTGCTTGATTTCCAACCTCTGGGCAGCAGAGCGGTTGGCTAAAATTGAAATGATGGCCTCTTCATCTGTCCCTGTGAAGTGACCAGGACATTGTTACAGTATCAAGGAGACGGATTCCATGACGGGAATGTCAGTCACTTATATGCATAAATGCAAAGAGAGCATAGTGTTTTTTTCTCTCAGGACATATAGCTTACAATAGCCTACCTTGGCAATTGGCATCATTAAATGTGTGACGTGTTTTGATACATAAATGAATACATTCATATGTTTGAGTATAAGAACATGAAACTCCATACTACCTTTTACAAATTGTTGACATATCCTGCTGGAATACAAACTTACCCAGGCCTTTGCATGCTTTGCGTATGGCTTTGATATCAGACATCACATCAAAGTCTGCATAAGGAACAACGGTGGGCTGAAATAAAAGATCACCCAATAGGCCTACTAAATATTTACATAATATTTCAGAATGGTACTTCATTCAAACATTTTCTTGGACAGATTACGTCCTCCTAATTCCTCTCTACACGGTCCCTTCGGCCTCTGCTGCTGAAACACAGCAGTCAGTCAGTCAAGAAGGGGTGCACTGGTGCAGTCATGTTAGCTGAGTCAAAGATTGTTAAGGCTCCGCCTTAACGATCTTTGGCTGAGTCATGGGATGCTGGTGTGCTGGCTAGAATAGCGTCCGCGCTCTTCCGCCTCGCCCACCGCCATTCCATTCCTGACTGTATGACTTTATTGATCACAGTCGGGTTATATATAAATTCCCCAAGCAGTGGGTGGATCCGAGAGCCTCATGCGGCACAATCCAAATTGTTAAGAAATATCATCGCATAGACATAAGAAAGCGTGAAGGCCAATCGTCTTTTAGAGCAAAAACTAAAGCTTAAGCAGTTAAAACTTTGACAGCACAGTATTTCACATTAAAAATGTGAGGCGAGCCTTTATGCCCATTTAAGCCCTTTATATGGCAGACTATTCATTGTCATCAGCACAACATATCGTATGAAGTTTAGAGTCTATTTCTCTCAAAGTCTCTCCCACTTAAGTCGGACATAGTTTTCTACGATAAAATGCTATAGTGAGTATATCCACCACTCACTTGAACGTTTCCCATTTTCAACTGCGTTGTCAGGAAGTCCGAAGTCCGTGTCCGTGTGATGTCCGTGATGTCTTGTTGACTCCCAGTTCCTTACAGGCCCGTTGTTGTTGCACCCCGGCTACTCCTTTCCTCCACCACCGCATCCCTGACGTCATGCAAGCTAATTAGAGGTGGAGACGAAGTTGCAGGAAACACCCCACTGTATACCACAGAATGGGTATGTGCTCCAACATTTCTTCACAATGTCTTCACGCTCGACTATTTACAAACAACATATATATATTTTAATACTTGAATTACCTTTCAGTGATTTCACTTTATAACCACATATATAGGCTATCAAGTAGCCTAATTTTAGTTATTATCAACAATATGGGAATTATATGGGCTTGATATAAAATAGCATAGACCATGCCTATTCAGTGTTTTCATGGATACCTTATATGTTGGTGTGGAGAGGGCACAGCCTAATTTGCATAGTCAGGTATTTGCATGCTCAGGTGTAAATTTGTTTGGCAGTGTTTTTAGATCTGCTGAACATCATTTTACTGCACAGAAATTCTGTCAATATGCAGCTAAAAGTCGCTGGTGTTTACTTAATATAAAGAGGGCAAGATCTCATGAGATGCTATGCATGCCATTTTTAAGACATCTTATTTTAAAAATGTTTTTTTTTATCCATTAGCATTTTCTACAGCATCTGTGTCATGTCTTGCATGGGCTGTGTATGTTGTACTGTCTGTACTGGCTGTTCTGTCTGTCTGTGCTGTATGAGCCTAAGCACTATTCCAAATTCCAGGTGACGTTCCATCGTACTGGCAATAAAGCATTGACTTGACTTGACATTGCGTAGCATGTGGATTCTCCATGGTGCACAGCACTTACTGTAGTAAGTTAAAAATAAGCTTGTCAAATTTGCATTTGATTGCACTAACATCAAACAGTTTTCAGTCTAACAATGATATGCCATGCAAGCTATGGAATAAGTAACTTGTAAATCAGCAACAACCACCTATAATGAAATACAACCCCCTTTTGGAAAGAAATTGATCAGTATGTGCAAACAGTCTAAATCAAAATCATGAACTGCACAACTGTGAAGTGGCCTTGGTACTGGAGCTGAAACAAATGGACATTGTCATTTGAGCTCAAACAAAACAGCAACCCACATGTTCTCTGTGTATTGACAGCTGACCAGGCACTGACCAGCATACGCATTCAGAATGGAATGCTTTTGATTCTTCTCAAAACTTTCATTCATTTTAATATGCAGGATGAGAATTAGGGTCTGAGAGACAGGACATGAAATGGCTTGTGGTCCATGTCCTGAGATATTTACAAAAAATTCTGCACTGGACTTAATTGGTATCAGGCCCATCTTACTTTTTGAAATTACAATTGAATTTTCCCCACTCAATCCATACACTGTCATAAGAAAAATGTCTTTGAAAGGTTTGAAAGTTTAAACATTTATAATAATACATTTTGCTGGATCTTGTACATACAGTACACTATGGATACGCATGTCATGATAACAATGTCCTCAGGGAGGCAATGTTGTCTAGATGTACTTGAGATATAGGGAGGTTGTGTGGGCTGGGCATAACAGAATCATTAATGCATTTGCAATGTGCATGGCACATCTCATATCCCACTGTTGTTTACTTGGCATATCAGTAGGTGAACCGGCCCTAAAGATTGATGATTACGGCTAAATATGTGGTGAGCATCTGGTTTATTAAGCTTTCTGAAGAGGTCAGAATGATGTTGTTGAGGGATTTGCAAGGTATGCCATATGGAGTGTACCGCTGAGTGTGATAGAGATCCTACTGTTACCTTTAAAAAAAGAAACTCCAGGTGGGCAGTGTGTTACTTAGCGATAGATTCTTATTGTGGATCAAATTTAGGAAGAGATGGGTTAAATTCTGAGATCAACTACTAAAAGCCTGTAGGAACAATGTCTTGAAATAAAAAGAAAAATTATTTCAACAAATAAGCTAATCAATATTTGGATTCTGACAGTGCTACTAATATCATACAAGCTGATTTATCTAATGTCTCATTGTAAGCTCATTTGGTGTGCTGCTATAGGAATGTTTAGTATGGTACCCTGATGATAAGCCTCAACAGGAGGGTATTGCCTTTTATTAAACTTAAATTAACAGCCCCATGTATCACCTAATCATGTACATACAATGCAGAACACTGTAAACAAAACATTAAGGAAGACTATTAAGGATACAATTAACAGACTAAGTGAAATGAAAAGTGTTCTAAAATCTGGGTTCTAAATTTCATAGAAATGTTTATTCCATGGAACACAGGGGTATTTATACAGTAGGCATGCTATCACAGTTGAACACAATATAAATCTACAATGTAAACACCCCCATCCATGTGGATGCAACAACTTGTCACTGGACATCAGTACAAGCACAAAATACAGTGGATTAGGCAGGTATAGTTTCCATTGGATGATCCTTTGAAAATCTTTTGCGGGAGTCTGAAGTGGTCAGTGAAGAAACATGTGCTGTCATGCAGAAGCCACTGGAGCACTGTACCTTTGAAATACATCCCCTTCAGTCAACATCACTGGTTATGTTTGATAAGAGTAGCTCTACATTATACCACGGCACCAGTCGAGTGAAGACAGCAATGCAAGAAAACAAGAGATTAATAAATAAATATAATTGATATAAACGGAACAGCATCTGTGTGTCTGATTATCCATGCAATGCCCATTTGCCATACTTTGAGTATATCTATGATGAGACCCAAACCTACTGCACAAAACTGGTTTCTTCACAGACATGCATACAAACTTTCTTGTTTTGACACCAAAAAAAAACCCTCCATTTTTGGTTTTTAACAAAAATGAGTCTATATCTTTGGTACAAAATGAAGAAAGTGGTGAATTTAAGTAGCCAATGAACGACCTATCAGAATGGATAACATTTGACTGTTTGCAGTATGTGACAAATGCAGACAAAGATTTGTTATAGCTTTTGAGTTTGATGTTGGAGGGAAGTTAAAATCGGAAAATGGAATTTTAAATTGACTCTGCATGTGATAAATTGGTGCCTCCAGTGTAAATTGTGTGTGTGAATATATGTGTGTGATATTCACACTTTAAATCCCAAAATGTATAATGAAGAAACTGTATGATATGCCAAGAGTTTCATTTTAATTGGCCTGGTAAAGAGGCCTCTCGACGCAGCAATTTGTAATGCTTAGTCCAAAAGGGCACTGGCTGAATAGTAAACAACTCACACTGTCACTATAATACCTTTTAAGAACCCGCTTCCTTAACGTCTTCCCTAATTATCGCGATGAGCCCAACATCCCAGCCACTGTTTACCCATGGCAGATCTGAGCATTGTGTTCCTACACCCATGCATTTGTGCTGTCAGTTAGAAAATCATTAAGAACAAAAGCCAGATGACCAACCAAACACAGTACAAGTGATGAATTAAACATTCACTCTGTACACAGCAGATAAAGTGACTCGGAGTTCCATAATTGCACTAAGAACAACGTTGTCTATTATAGTTTAACAAATACTTGAAAACAATCTGGAATGCTTGCAAGGGACACAACAGAATTGACAAGGCAATTTTGAGAGACTGTTTGTCCATTTTTCAAGGTCACCTTCTGGATTCATTACATCCAAAGTTCAGGTTGGGAGAGCTGGGAGGAGGAAACAGCTCCGAAGTGTACAATCAAGTATCATGCGCTTGTTTGCCTGCCGCTGCTGTCCTAAAAGTCCCATGGACAGACGTCTTCCATGTTGACGCTCTTGAGTGGCCCTGCCGGTTTAGGATGTGAAGGTTTGTCCCTTGCTGTGGAGGGGCTGGGACTGGTACTGGTACCATCCCTGGTAATACCGTCAGGCACAGTCCCTGCCCCCCACGGACACGCCTCGGCTCTCTTACTCTCCGTTAGCCCTGCTTCCCGCGTGGAGCTCCGTCGTCTACCGCTCGACGTCATGGCAGCCTGGCCGCTGTCGGACGACTGGCTGACCCGCCGCCTCTCGGAGCCTTTGCTGGACGAGCTCCTCCTCTCCCTGCCTTTGGACTGCCGTCTCTCATCGTCCTTATCCTTGCTCTTGGACGAGCAGGAGCCTTTTCTTTTGGAGTGCGAGTCCTTGGGCTTGGCGTGGTAGGTGGGGCTCACCGCTCTGTCCTGCTTGGGGGACGGCGGAGCGTCGTAATCCCACGGGCAGATCTCCACCATCAGGGTGGGCGGCTGCAGCAGGCTGCCCGTGGACTTGGAGTGGTCCGAGTGCAGGACCTTGGGCTTGCCGTCGGTGGGCGTCACGCTCTTCTTCCGGCCGGTCCTGTCCGGAGACAGTCCGGCGCTCTCCCTCGGCTCGTCCGCGTCCCACGGACAGGCCTCGTGATTCGGGGCGAGGTTGAGAGGCGATCGAGGTTTCCGGGGCATCTCATCTCGATCCCCTCCTTTATCTCTGGAGCGGCGCCGATTGGAGGGCGACTGCCCTGTGCCTTTCTGCCTCTGCTGGGACCGGCTGCTCTTGGAGCCCCCCCCGTGGACAGCAGTGGCCTCGCACGAGGCGATGGACACGTGCTTCTGGGCTTTCCCCTCAGACGGGGTGGGAAGGTCCTCCACCTCCCAGGGGCAGACCTCGGACAGGTCGTACAGCTCCTTGCTCCTGCCGTGCTCGGAGCAGATGGACGGTTGGCTGCCACTCACCTGCTGTTTCATGATGCCCATCTTGCTGGGCGTCTTGCTGTACTCCACCGACTGGCTGATGATCATCTTTGGGTAGCACTCGGGGGACTCGTCCACCTCCGACAGCCTGCCGTCCCGGGCTTTCTGACCCTTCTTACTGGCGTCCTCCACGCTGTGGGTCTTCCCCGTGAGACCCAGGGTCCGCTCCCTGGCGCTGGCAATGACACTCAAGGATTTCTGCATGATGCTCGTTCTGAGGTGAATGGGCTTCTTGTCGGCCGTTAGGTTGTGGGCGCTGACTGACTTGCACACTAGCGGCACGGACTCGGCCGATTCGGCCGGCTCAACTTTTGGTGGCTCGGATGCCTTCTTTGCCTTCCTGCCCATCAGCGTGTCCAGCAGGGACCCTTCGGTGGTCGATCCCTCCAGCTTCTCAGGTGTGGTGCTCGCACTGGGGTCTCCATTCTGGTCACAGACGTGGTCGTAACTGTGCGACCTCTTCACGGAGAACATCTTGTTCTTCAGGGAGTCCTCCCTGGACCGGGCGTCCAGGTGGTTCCTCCGCAGCGTGCTTCGGTTACTCCCGTGCTCGCTGCCGTCCCGGTCCTCGCGGCTGCACTGCCGGCTCATTGTCTCCGGGATCTCGGTAATGCGGCGCATTAGGGAGCGGCCAAGGCCCTTCTTGGAGCTGCGCTTCTTCTGCAGGTGAGGGTTGTTGGCCAGCATCTTCTTACTTTTGTAGATCTCCAGTTGGGTGTAGAGTTTCTTCAACTCCTCCTGGGACAGAAGAAAAATGGTAAGAAAAAGGACTTGGAGTTAATTAGGCCACATTAAATAAGAAGGATCAGGAGACAGCTATATCTAAACAGGCAAAGCTAGTCTGTGTGTGTGTGTGTGTGTGTGCTTCTCCCCTTTTTCAATTTTCTATTTCAGAGCCTGAATAGTGTTATAGCATGTTACAGTAAGTTTTTTTTAAGTGATCATGCTCATTACATTAATCAGCAGTATCCAGTAAAATGTAAGGAAATGTTCATGCTATTGTTTTTATTGCTCTTCGAGTCATACCAAGTTTCCTGAATAGTAAGTGGAGCTCACCCGTATGTCCTCTGGGTCCAAACTGTGCTCACTCCACGCCGAGGTGATGCTGCTGTTTAAGTAGGAGCCAGAGCGCCCCATGTCCAGCTCATCCTCATAGGCCTCAGTGGCAATGTCATCTCTAGTGTGTGTCTCTGAGGAGAAGAACTGCAGGAGAAACAACAGCACCAACGTGACTCGCACTCCTCTGTCCTCTGTTAACGTTGGAAAGTCTCACACACACTGTCGAATGTAGCTGAGTCATTTTCATGCATATAGTACTAGGGCTTACAATGAATATACTGGATGAATATACTGAGCGGCCACTAAGATAAAAGTGTTGCTGGATTGAAGTTGGTCATGAGCCAGTATTAATGGAGGTTACCTTTGGGATAAACATCAGGCCCAGTGTCACGGTGACGGTCAGGTGTGTGTGGACAAAGAACAACGTCAGCATCCAGTCAGGGTGGAGATCGGAGGCCAGGGAGAACCTACGGATGGATACAAATATATTTGAGGGAAATTGTGTGTGTGTGTCCTCCTGTGTGTGTGTGTGTGTTTGTGTGTTTCTTCATGTGGACATAAATAAATGGTTAAATGTGTGTGTGTGCGTGTGTGTACGCACATACATATACATATATGTGTGCCCTCCCATGTGTGTGTGTGTGTGTGTGTGTGTGTGTGTGTGTGTGTGTGTGTGTGTACGCACGTACATATATGTGTGCCCTCCCATGTGTGTGTGTGTGTGCATGTGTGTGTGTGTGTGTGCATGTGTGTGTGTGTGTGTGTGCATGTGTGTGTGTGTGTGTGTGTGTGTGTACGCACATACATACATGTGTGCCCTCCCATGTGTGTGTGTGCATGTGTGTGTGTGTGTGTGCATGTGTGTGTGTGCATGTGTGTGTGTGTGTGTACATGTGTGTGTGTGTGTGTACGCACATACATATATGTGTGCCCTCCCATGTGTGTGTGTGTGTGTGCATGTGTGTGTGTGTGTGTGCATGTGTGTGTGTGCATGTGTGTGTGTGTGTGTGCATGTGTGTGTGTGTGTGTACGCACATACATATATGTGTGCCCTCCCATGTGTGTGTGTGTGTGTGTGCATGTGTGTGTGTGTGTGTGCATGTGTGTGTGTGTGTGTGCATGTGTGTGTGTGTGTGTGTGTGCATGTGTGTGTGTGTGTGTGCATGTGTGTGTGTGTGTGTGTGCGTACTCAAAGTGTACATAAGTCTGGGACACCCCTCAAAAACGAAGGGAGTTAATCGAGGGAACCCCCCATAAGCCCCCCCCCCCCCCCCCCCCCCCAACCCTGCCGATTAAACAAAAAGAACAGCGTGGATCAGCACATCGTGCCTTCCGCTCACACTGACATCTCTCTCTACACGGCCCAGCCAGAGACCTCCAGCTGCATGCAAATCACTCACCCTCACAATCACACAATGCCCACTGCCACGTCCCCTGAAAGGCTAACTATGGCCTGGCGCAAACAAAAGGAGCCGGACGAAATGTGAGAGAGGGAGGCCCGGCCACCAGGCCAACAAACTAGCGAGGACCATTCCGGTGTCCAAGGTGGTCCGTAGGTCGCCGCCGAAGCGCCTCCGTGGTGGCTTGGCATAATTAGATTCCACTTCATTAATCACATTAGTCATTCAAGACGGGACTTTTGGCACATCACTGGGAAGCGGCATCACGACTCGCTCCCAGACACGCGGGGCTGCTTATCTCCCTGCTCCAGCAGCCTGCTGTGCGGCAGCCTCCCGGGCACACAACACAGCCTGAATAGGTGAAAGGATTCTGCAGGAAGCCTCAGTGGCTGGCGCAGCAGAGCTGGGGAATGGATTGTACTGTAATTATTCTGAGCCAAGCCGTGAGTTATTTGTGTGGGGCGCCAGTGCTTTGGAGAACAAAGTGACAATAATAAGAGGAAAATTGCCCGAGGACTGAGGAGAAATCAATACGTGCGTCAATAAGGTCTTCATTTTAAGTGCAAAGGAGGTCTTTGTTATGGGAGGAAATGTCTATTTTTAGTGTTGTGAGAAAAACTAACAGCCATTTGTGGATAGTTTTGGCAAAAAATTTTTTGTTTCATAACAGTTTTCCCAAAGGCATGTATTATACATACCCACTACCTACAACACAAGCACACACACACACACACACACACACACACACACACACACACACACATCTAAGCCTGCAAACATATGGGCCTTAGAGACTTGAACTGGAACGATATGTTTCCTCCGAGCCGTGAGGAGAGTAAAGGACCTCCGGACTAGGGCCAAGCAGAGCAGCCCGGTCCAGCAGAGTTTATTTGAAGCCGTGGCAGATTTATGCACAGGCTGGATACTTCAGACACTTCTTTTGAAGTGCTGTCACAGTGCTGTCTTGCCGACACTTTTCCATGAGAACCATACCCTGAGTGCCCAGAGATGTTTGGTGATTTCGTGCGCTATCATTTTTATTTTTTTATTTAGTGTTTTTTTTCCACAACATGGACAGAAATGGGAACCAAGTCAAAACAAATAGACATGCAGTTGCAGAGCAAAAATTTGCACCTGCTGCCCAGCATCTGTGAGTCTGGGGCTGGCAGTCTTAATAAGCATCGCTTGCGAATGTAATTATTCATTTGAGAGCTGATGTCAGTTGGGGGTGCAGTAGGGAAATCATGTCATATTTTGCAACACCAGCCCGTTTCATGTTTTTAACTACATCTACAGGCATGGCAGCTTGTAGAGCCGTATACAGACATGAACAATAACTGGGATTTTCTTGTATAAACTGTCTGTCAATGCAGATATCTTAAGAATTTGAGGGGCAGCTGTGGCCTACTGGTTAGGGCTTCGGACTTGTAACCGGAGGGTTGCCGGTTCGAACCCCGACCAGTAGGAACGGCTGAAGAGCCCTTGAGCAAGGCACCCAACACCTCACTGCTCCCCGAGCGCCGCTGTAGCAGGCATCGGGATTAGTGTGTGCTTCACCTCACTGTGTGCTGAATGTGTTTCTTTTTTTCTTTTTTCTTTTTTTTGTCCCACCACCACCCCCCCTCTTTGGAGGACAACTTTATTTTTAATTAAGTAATATATTTTTCAAATGCAAATACAATTTGTCCTACCTCAACCATTTATGTGACCCTGGAATCACATAGCACCACGTGAAGTGAAACATCAAACACATGAAACGCAACAAGGTAACAGATAGACAAGTGAGACGGAGAGACAGACAGACAAACAGACAGACAGACACGCAGACAGACAGTGGGACAGGATGATGACAGAACTGACAGGACGGGACTCAGTTGTTTGTAATTGAGTAGAAAGGTCTGTGAGTGGTCATGATCGGGTTATGGAAAAGGGCTTTGGTAACATGCTATGTTTGGGTGTTGTTAGTGTGTGTCTATATATGTAGAGTGGTGAATGTAGGGGGGAAAGGAGGAAATAAGGTTAAATAAAATAAATAAATTAAGTTTAATCAATTGATTAATTAATCTAACAATCAACCAATCAATCAATCAAACAAACAAACAGATAAATAAAGACAGAGAGGGGGCAAGGAAGAAGGGGGGGGGGCTTGGGGTTATGATTTTGTTGAATTTAAAAATGATAGAAAAGGGGACCAGGTGACAGGTGAAGCTGACATTTGCTTCTCTCTATATGTGCATGATGTTTTTCTATTGTAATATTTTCTTAGCGACAGTTAGAGAGATGAGGGTTTTAAAGTGTTGCGTAATGTGGATTTCAGAAATGTCATTAAGAAGACCGAGTGTTGGAGATGATGGGATTCTGGAGTCCAGGATAGTAGAGAGTGCCTCAGTGATTGTGATCCAAAAAGAGTAGACTGGTTGACAGAGCCACATGGCGTGCAGATAGTCATCTGTGCTACCTAAAGTGCATTGTGAACAAATATCTGTGTTGGTTAAGCCCATTTGGAACATTTTACTTTGAGTGATGTGAGATCTATGAATGACTTTATACTGTATAAGCTGTAGGTTTGTGTTATTGGTCATGGAAAATATGTTATTGCAGATTTGTTCCCAATAATCAGGGTTGGGAGAGAACGCCAAGTAATTTTCTCACTTGGTTATTGGGAGTGTTATTGTTGTTTTAAGGTTTGTGTATATAGCTGGGAGGTACATTTTTTGATGTTATTAATTTTCATAAGTTTTTCTACAAGTTCAGATGGTTGTAATGTGTTGTTGGTGAGGCTTGTTTTATCTTTAATTTTAAGTTTAAGCTGTTAATATTGAAGGAATTGTTCTCTCCCAACCCCATATTTCTGTGTCAGTGTATTGAATGACATGAATTGGTGGTTGTCAAACATGTGGTGAAGATGTGAGATTCCTTTTTGTGCCCATGTGGAGAAGTGGAAAGGTTTATTCTGTAATGTGAACACTGATTTGTGCCAGAGTGGGGTGTACCTGTTTAGTGCTAGTGATGATTTTGTGATTTGGTTTGTTTTCCACCAGGCTGTCAGAGTTGAATTGATGGTAATGCGTTGGCAGAAGTTGGATTTTTTGATTGATTCTGAGTGGAAGGGGAGGTCTGCTATTGTGATATCTGTACATTGGTTTTGTTCTAGTTCCAGCCATGGGTAATTGTGATTTTGTATGTTGATCCATTTAACTAGGTATTGTAACTGATTTGCCAGGAAGTAGTGAACTGTGTTGTTAATGAATTGAGAGTTTTGAACCAATTGTCTGTGGGAGTAGTGGGGATCATAGAGAAGAGGTAGTTAATCTGAGGGAGAGTTTTCATTTTGACAGCGGCTATTCTTCCGATGAGTGTGAGTGGGTGTTTTGACCAACGTTTGAAATCGTCTTCAATTTTCCTGAGGAGAGGAGTATAGTTGAGGCTAAAAAGCTCTGACAGCCTGGGGGAAATATGAATCCATAGGTATTTGATGTTGCCAGTTTGAAAGTGGGGGGAAGTATCCTGAGCTCCAAAATCCCATGCATTATCGGAGAGGGGCAGTACGATTGATTTGTTCCAGTTGATAGTGTCATGTGAAACATGAGAAAATCTATTGATGATATTGAAAGTTTCTTTAAGTGACACCTGTGGGTTCTGTATGTAAAGTAAGAGGTCATCTGCATATGAACTGATTTTGTGTTGTACGTTTGCTGCCTGAATTCCTTTGATTATGCGGTTTTGTCGTATTGCTGCTGCAAGAGATGAAGATGGCAAAGAGGGAAGGCGAGAGAGGGCATCCCTGTCTAGTGCCCTGGTGCAGTGTGAAACTCTGTGAAGTGATTCCGTTAGTGGTGATTGTTGCCCTTGGTGATGTGTATAGTGTTTTAATCCAGTGGATGAATGACTCTCCGAAGCCAAACCTGTGGAGAGTGTTGAATAAAAATGACCAGTTTACCTTATCAAAAGCTTTTTCTGCATCAAGTGAAATGATAATGGTTTTCTGTTGTGATTCTTGTGATATATTGATTCGGTTGAACAGTCTGCGGAGGTTATCTGTGGCCTGTCTATTTTTTATGAAGCCTGTCTGATCTGGATGAATGAGTATAGGAGTGAGTGTTTCTAGATCATTTTCAAGTCAGTGTTTAATAGTGAGAGAAATCGGTAGCTAGAGGGATGAGATGGATCTTTGTTTAGTTTTAACAATAAAGTCATGGCTGCTGTATTCATGTGTGTGGGTATGATGGAAGAGGATTTCATTTCTATAGTTACTCTGTTGAATAGTGGTGCTAATATGTCCCAAAAGTGTCTGTAGAATTCGGCTGGGAGT